>NW_026042333.1:1621209-1921209 GCF_023856365.1 Brienomyrus brachyistius
CTGTAATGCCAGGCTGGGTACTGTAATGCCAGGCTGGATACTGTAATACCTTCCTTTCTGGGTGCCCATCTGGATCCTCACATAAACTTCAGCTGGTACAAAAGCAGCCAGAGTTCTTACAAACACAAAAAAATGTGATTATATTAGCCCTGTTCTATGCTCCCTTCACTGGCTTGCAGTTAGTCTCTGATTAACTACAAAATACTGCTATTGATTTATAAAACACTGAATGGCCTTGCACCAGAATACCGTAGTAACCTGCTGGCCTTATACAACCCTCCTCGCTTTCTTCCATCTCAAGGAGCAGGATATCTGTTAGTACCCAGGGTAGAAAGAGCTACGGCAGGCTGCAGAGCTTTCTCTTATAGAGCTCCTCAGCTGTGGAATAGTCTTCCATTGGATGTGCGGGATTCAGGCTGACTCTCAATATTCAAGTCTAGACTAAAAACACTCCTGTTTAGTTTAGCTTGTAGGGACTCTAGTTCTAGCTCTAACTAACTGCTCACTCCCAGTCAGACCTATAGTGTGAGGTGTAGAGCTGGGTGGGGATCGGTGCCATTGGCTTTGGATAAACTGTACTGTCGGTCTGTCACTTTAGCTTCACAGCCCCTTGTGGAATTGGAGTGCTGACATTTCAGGGACTCCCCATGCCTGTGTTCCCACCTGCCTCTCCCTCCTACTTATGCTGCCATAGCCATATCTGCCGGAGCTTACATACTGCACTCACCTAACTGTTTGCACTGCCTATAGTCTCCCCCTTTGGCTAGTTGCACATTTTATTTCCCCTACTCCTCCTGGGCTGTGCTGTATGAAGATCCCAAATTTTCAAGATATCCTGCCTACCCTGCTGCCTGCGACGTCTCCACTACCTGTGAGTCCTTCCGGCCTGCTCACCCTTCTGCCTGTGACATCTTCCCTGTTTACCCTGCTGCCGTACTACTGTTCTCCCTGCCATCTGAAGCAGCTCCAGCACTTGCCTGTCATCACCTCCCTGCCCCCTGCTTTGTGACTGAAATGTTGGGATAATGTGAATTAGGACTTTGCCATCTTGATCATTTGACTTCCTCTGCTGCCCCCTGAAGGATGGGCTCCCCCTTTGAATCTGGTTAGGGTTAGGGCTTCCTCTGCTGCCCCCTGGAGGATGGGCTCCCCCTTTGAGTCTGGTTAGGGTTAGGGCTTCCTCTGCTCACATACCACTTATACACCCTGTGGATAAAGAGCCCTCACTGTTTCTATAGCAGGTTAGGATGCTGTGCCTGTGATCAGAAGGCAGACTGGATGGGAATGAAAACGCAGTAACAAACAAAAAGTGACATCACTACCTTCAGTCATTACAAAGTCTGTGGTCAAGATTAGCTGCTGCTATGCAAACAGCTATAGCTGTGATTATCAAAATAAAACCCACTTATTAATCCATGAGGAGAAATATATAATATATATTACACATTTCAAACAATATTCACGTACTACTGCCAGCCCAGACATGGTTTCCCATCCCCACGTCACTTACAGTGCCGTCCTGGAGTTCTTGACCACAGGCAGCAGCCTGCAGTGCTCTTTATCTCGTCTGATGAATTTCTTCAGGTCAAACACATCCAGCTCCTCATCTGACATCAGCATCACAAAGGCCAGAGCTGAGTACTGTGCAGGTGAGAGGTCATCTGCTGAAATGTTTCCTGAATTCATGTATCTTTGTACTTCCTCTACTAGAGAATTGTCACCCAGTTCAGTCAGACAGTGGAACAGGTTGATGGTCCTTTCTGGAGATAAATTCTCCTGTATTTTCTCCCTGATGTATTTCACTGTAATCCTAATGTTATGTGAGCTGGTTCTTGTCTGTCCCAGTAGCCTTTGTAACAGAGTCATACTGGAGTCTGTTGAGAGGCCCAGGAGGAAGCGGAGGTAGAGGTCCAAGTGTCCATTCTTGCTCTTTAATGCCTGATCCACTGCAGTTTTCAGCAGATCAGCTGATGAGTTTGACAGAAACATGTATAAAGCAGCGAGATACTCCTGGATGCTCAGATGCACAAAGCAGTACACCTTCTCCTGGTACAACCCATACTCCTCTTTAAAGACTTCTGTGCACACTCCAGAGTAAACTGAAGTTTCAGTGACATCGATGCCATTCTCTCTCAGATCTTGCTCATAAAATAGGAGATTGCCTTTCTTAAGGTTGTCAAAAGCCAGTTTGCCAAGTTTTAAAAGGAATTCCTTGCTGTATTCCTTAAGCTTAGTTTCATGGTTTTTCATATACTTCTCATTTTTTAAACTTGTCTGAAAGATCAGGAAGTGTGTGTACATTTCAGTCAGAGTCCTTGGAATTTCTGCCCTGTCAGTCTCACTAAAAAACCTCTCAAACACAGTGGCTGAAATCCAGCAGAACACAGGTATGTGGCACATGATGAAGAGGCTCCTTGATGATTTCACATGTGTGATAATCCTGCTGGCCAAGCTCTGATCATTAAATCTCCTCCTGAAATACTCCTCCTTCTGGGCATCACTGAACCCTCGTATCTCTGTCACCTGCTGGACACACTTAGCAGGTATCTGATTGGCTGCTGCTGGCCGGGAGGTTATCCAGAGGAGAGCGGATGGGAGCAGATTCCCCTTAATGAGGTTAGTCAACAGTCCATCCAGTGATGTTTTCTTTGTTACATCAAACCAGCTCTCATTGTTCTGAAAATCCAGAGGAAGGCGACACTCATCCAGGCCATCAAAGATGAACAAGACTTTGTAGCTAAACAGCTCCGTGGATTCAAATGATTTCAGTTCTGGGGCAAAGTGGTGAAGCAGTTCAATCAGACTGTATTCACCCTTAATCAAATTCAGGTCCCGGAAAGGAAGAGCAAATATGAAGTGAACATCCTGGTTTGCTTTTCCTGTTGCCCAGTCGAGAATGAATTTCTGCACAGAGACTGTTTTCCCGATACCTGCCACCCCTTTAGTGAGTACAGTTCTGATAGGTGTCTTACACCCACATAAGGGTTTAAATATATCATTGCACTTGACTGTAGTATCTTCTGTTCGCCTTTTCTTGGATGCTGTTTCAATCTGTCTCACTTCATGCTCATCATTGACTGCTCCAGTCCCACCTTCAGTTATGTAGAGTTCTGTGTAAATCTCACTGAGAAGTATTGGCTGTCCTTCCTTAGCTTTCCCTTCAAATACACACTGAAATTGCTTCTTAAGTTTACATTTCATTTCCTGCTGATTTTGCAGCATGAGCTGTCCTGAAAAGAAATGAGAGGAAAATGCACTAATTCTCATCGTGATCCTGACCACTTTTTCACACATACGTATCCAGATATTTCCCTGTGACTGTGAATGTGAATCTGAAAGTTTTATCATGCGTATTTTACTGGAACACCGCATACAGGACCATGAATAAGCCTTAGGCAGCCAAAGGAAACGTTTAAAGCCATTTATCTGGGTAGTAAGTGTATATCTGCTCAGAACCAAAAAACACACAAAACCCCTTTTCATTTCCCAAACCTCTCCTCAGGGGCAACACAGCCAGTCCATGTATTTGTTAAATTTCACCACCAGCTCACTTCATTAATTAATTAGATTAGTGTAAAAACTGAGTGAGATATTGATCAGCCACATGAGGTGTGTTAGTCGTCCAGTAAAAAAATATGTGGATATTCTGCACGATTTCTGCAAATATTAGGGTGATTTTGGGAGAGGTTCTGAAATGGCAAACACACTTTGACATACATATTATAGTAGTTCTACACCAACATGAAGACCTTTTAAACATCCTTTTCTCTGGCTGCCTAAGACTTTTGCACAATATTGTACATGTACATAATGTTATAAAGCTCTTACTCTTCTCCAGCATGTCAGCAAGATCATTCTGCTTCATGGTCCTCAGGATGTACAGTGTGATCTTCAGAGCTACCTCTCTAACACTGGTCTTCTGCATCTGACCATCACAGTCCAGGTCATTGTCCTCCTCCAGCTGAGGCTCAGAGCATTCTGGGTAATTCTGATCTAGGTGCCTCACAAACGTCTTCAGCTCATCCTTTAGACACTTCATGACTTTTTCCTCTAGTGACTAAAATAAACAGTCACAGTTAATTAATGCTACTTACACCAAACCTTTTCAGAGTTTCACTTGTGAATCATAGTTTAGTACATATTTCCTTTAACATGATGAATTTCTTATTACACAGCTGTATAAAATATAAGGTAATTCACATAACAGCCAGGAAAATATATATCAGCAATAAATACAAACCTTCAATATGGATGATAAACCAGATTTATCATGTAGATCTGAACTGCATTCTTCCATTTGGTCTCTGTGAATTAGAAACATAAACATAAAGACCTCAATTCATCTACACAAATGTAACAGAAAGGCTGAAAAGTTCCCCATTAAAACTGCTGTTACTGCAGATAAAGAATAACATTGTGTTATATTACAACACCAATTCTAAAAAGTTGGGACATTGTGCAAATTGTAAATAAAAAGCAGAATGAAATGATATGGAAATCTCATAAACCCGTATTTTATTCATAACAAAGCATAGAAAACATATCAGATGTTTAAACTGAGACATTTTGCTATTTCATGAAAAAATATTGGCTGATTTTGAATTTCATGACAGCAACACATCTCAAAAAAGTTGGAATCAGGGCAATAGGAGGCTGGAAAAGTTAATGGTACAAAACTCCAACAGCTGGAGGAACAATTTGCAAATAATTAGGTCAATTGGCAACAGGTGAGTAACATGACTGGGTATAAAAAGAGCATCTTAGAGCTGCAGTGTCTCTCTGAAGTAAAGATGGGCAGAGGGTCACAATCCCCCTAATACTGCACTGACAAATAGTGGAGCAATTTCAGAAATAAGTTCCTCAGTATAAAACTGCAAAGAGGTTGAATATTTCATCATGTACAGCACATAATGTAATCTAATGATTCTGAGAATCTGGAGAAATCTCTGTGAAAAACCAGACTAGATGCCTGTGATATTTTGGCCCTTAGGCAGCACTGCATCACAAACAGGCATGATTCTGTAATGGAATCACTAAATAGGCTCAGGAATATTTCCCACAAACATTGTCAGTGAACACAATTCACGCTGCCATGCACAGATGCCAGTTAAAACTCTATCATTCAAAGAAGAAGCCGAATATGAAGATGATCCAGAATCACCGACGTCGTCTCTGGGCCAAAGCTCATTTAAAATGGACTGCGGCTGAGTGGAAAACTGTTCTGTGGTCAGTCGAATCTAAATTTGAAATTCTTTTTGGAAACCAGGGACACCATGTCATCCGGACTAAAGAGGAGAAGGACCACCCAGCGTGTTATCAGCACTCAGTTCAGAAGCCAGCATCTCTGATGGTGTGGGGGTGCATTAGTACATATGGCAGGGGCAGCCTGCATATCTGGAAAGGCACCATCAGTGCTGAAAGGTATATCCAGGTTCTAGAGCAACAGATGCTCCCATCCAGACGACGTCTCTTTCAGTGAAGACCTTGCATTTTCCAAAATGACAATGGAAAACAACACACTGCATCAATTACAACATGATGGATTCGTAGAAGAAGGGTCCGGGTACTGAACTGGCCTGCCAGCGGTCCAGATCTTTCAACCTTTGAGAACATTTGCTGCATCATAAAATGAAAAATATAACTCAGAACATCTAGGACGGTTGAGCAACTAGAATCCTGTATCAGAAAAGAATGGGACAACATTCCTCTCCCAAAACTCAAACAACTGATCTCCTCAGTCCCCAGACATTTACAGACTGTTGTTAAAAGAAGACGAGATGCCACACAGTGGTAAACATGGCCTTGTCCCAACTTTTTAGAGATGTGTTGGTGCTGCAACATTCAAAATTACCTTATTATTTCCTTTAAATGATGCATTTTCTCAGTTTAAACATTTGATATGTTTTCTGTGTTCTGTTATTAATAAAATATAGGTTTATGAGATTTCAATATTATTGCATTATGTTTTTATTTACAATTTGCAGAACTTCCCAAAATTTTTGGAATCGGGGTTGTAGTTTGGAAAGATGTATCTGCCATGTTAAGCTTTATTCACTGGGGCGGCTTCCTAATTCTCTCATGACAGCAGAAGAGAACCAGTGACATCAGGCTCCAGCACACAGACACACAGCAGGCAGGAAGGACAGTTTTCTATGCAGCCCTTTGTACCCAGTGACTTTTAGAGTCATTCACTTGATTAGCAGAGTAAATTTCAGCCTATCAGCTTGTTGCCCGCATCCCTGCCCCCCCGCTTCTGTACCAGCTGGTCCCCGGGCCCCAACGAGCCAGGGCGATACTGCTGCCTAAATATAACTAAACATTAAACATGTCATCACCGTGCACCTATTCTCCATCCCAGTGGACATAATGTGTGTGATGTCATCAGCATGTGCCACTCTCTCTAGAATGTCCTACTGCAGGGAGCCCAACCCTTTTTTTTTTACTCAAGATCTACTTTACAAGCAGCCAGTGTGCTGAGATCTACCAGTTCAAACAGGAAGCCACAGCTATTACTCTTTTACTCTATTATTACTCTAGCTATTGCCTTTCGACATAGTTAACATGCACATAGCAAATCCAGACAAATCCAGGTGATTCTCCAAACTGAAAAAGTGTAAATAAATGTACTTCTCTACCTTAGTGGGACCGTTGGCACTGGGAAGATGCAGCTGGATAAAAACTGACTGCTGTGCTGCTGACTGACTTTTCAGTTCTCGCACTTTTCGGCTGCGTGTGGCTGTTTTAGCAGGGAACTCGGTCTCCTAGCTTTTGTGCATCGACTTAGCCAGACCCAGCTAGGAGCCCAGTTTACTTTTATGTTATGGCCTGACTATAGACCCAGAGAGACATGCATGCTAGTGGGCTGTATCACTGTTACCTCTCAGGGCTCTTTCTGTTACACCCCAGAGGGGGGCGCATTTCATGACTTGCAATATAAATGTTGGGACTCGGGCCATTAGTGCTCTGAGGCCCCCTGCAGCCCAGCTTGAGGCCCCCAGGCACTAACCCTTCTGTCCCAGTTCATAACCCAGCCCAGGCTCCAGGGGGCGCTATCTTGGGGCACTTTCAGCCATCAGCTCATTCCTCCACCGTGAGCTAAGAAGCACTACTGGGGATCTTTCCTGCCTGCTGCCGTTAGACACCACAATGCCTGCTGTCGATGTGCAGCCCCCACAGCCAGCCTTAACGTCCCATTTTTAATGTGGTAAAAGCTGCTCTCTGTTTTTAATCATATAAATAACATACATTTATATTTATATTTATTTCTTGAACAAAATTGTATTTCCTGGATTTTTTTCATTATGTACTGTGTACCTCTTAAACTTGTTATCCTACAGAAATTTTGTTTACTTCTATAAATGTTTACTGACTTGCACTATATCTGCTGTCTTTGCACGTTGTCTTTGTTTTACATTGTATGTTTGTATCTGTGCACTTTGCTGCTGAACGCAAGAGAATTTAACCCTGGGATCAACAAATCATCTTATTTTATACTCAGGGGATGAGAACCACTGCAGTGTCACATTAATTATGATCTGAATCAGCAAGTATTAAAACGTCACCTTTGGCAAAGAAGCCAATAGTCTTTCTCTTTTTTGTCTGATGATAGTAGTTTATTGTTTAAGCCACACAGTTCGATTAAACATGTTAAACTGAAGCCTTCATCTGAGTCTGATCTAATGAATTCATGAGAGTGAAATTATTTGTTATCAAAACAGAAACATCCGTCTCACGAGACGACAATCTATTGACGAGTCATTCTTTAATGGACATGCAGGGGGGGAAACAGGCAAACCAGTTTTTTCCAGCTCTGTGCTGAGGACTGAAATTTAAAATCCACTTTGCGATTAAATAACTTCCAGTTCCAGCTCACAGAAAGTCAGGTTTTACAGTAATCCTCATCCATTTACCTCAGATGTTATTTATATAGAACACAGACAAAACTTTTGTTTAAATTCTCAAGGTGATGGAATCTGTTACAGGTAAAAATTGGTGCATTCATTATAAATATGTTTTTTCCTCATAGCTTGTATGTGTCTCTGTGCCATTTGACTGAGAGTCTGAATGTCACTAACAGTGTTTGTTTAAATGCACATTTACCTTTGATCTGTAGGACAAGGTCCCTCTCTGAATTTGATTGGTTCATCCATTGATGCGTCACTCTTCATGGAAACACAGCTGGGTACAGGGGAGTCTGCTCTCTCCATCGGGACACTGTGGGCAGCGAGAGGAAACAAACCCTCATGGTATAAATATAATTCATACAATGGGGACGACATCACACTGCTGTTTAGCCTTCTGCTCTGCCTTCATGTACTTTGATATGCTGTGAAGCTCTTGATGTAAATAGACTTATTTACAGTCAGTTTTTAAGGAAATTGTCTCATCTAAAATTTAGATATTATATGAAACTTTTAGTATGAACGTTAAAAACCGCCACAACTACTGTAGACTTGACTGATGTTCCTTTTTACCTGTTTATATATGTCTTTGTTTGTTTGTTTAGTTTTGTTATGTGGCCATTTTGTATAGGAGGGATGGTCTGTTACTCGCCTCTAGTATAAAAGAACTGGCTGATTGTGGAAGAAGACGGCGAAGACAGAAGATGGCGAGGTCTTTTTATGAAGCTACACATATCAAAGTGCTGCCCACTGACCAGCCCTAGCTAGGAGCCCAGTTTACTTTTATGTTCTGGCCTGACTATAGACCCAGAGAGACATGCATGTTAGTGGGCTGTAACACTGTTACCTCTCAGGGCTCTTTCTCTTACATCCCACAGGGGGGCGCATTTCAGAAGCAGCTCCTCTATTTCCTCTCTCCTTGTCCATTTTTGTGCTGATCCAGACCAGTTGATTCCTGCTGGGGCCTCTGTGAACATGAAGGGTTAATAGATACATCCTATAATCTTGAAATTGTATTTCATAATACCATTGTGATTCTCATTAGTCATTATTATTAAATATTTCATGTAATGCAAATGTGACTACTTCAATAACTCAAACTGTACAACAAAATAAAGAAAAACTTTCCACACTGATATTGTATTACCAAATTAAATTTTTACCGGTGTTACCGGTGTAGCACATATCGACAAGGGAGCAGAACCCGTCAGAACATCGGATCCTGCTCTTCCACTCCCACCTTCTCTGCACTCCATGTGCGCATCTATGTAATAATGTTCTTGCAGCGATCACGTGTAACTTATTTTGAAATTTACCCCGAAAAAACAGATGCTATTTTCTGATTAGCTGGTAGGTGGCTATTAACTTTGCATAACTCGGCACAGCTATGAACTCGGCGGAAAACTCCTCTCCGATTGGCTGCGCCTCGTCCATTAATCCTATATAACGGGACACCGTGGTGGGGAGTTATTCCTTACTTCTCAGCGTGAGAACTGGTTGAAATGCGTGTGTCTGACGGTCAATGCGTGGGACCTGATAGCCCTGTTTTAGGAAGGGGCACCAAATATCCTGCATTTCAGGAAATATTTCCCCCTCATATTTGGTCAGAGAAGTATGTGAGATGGCAGAAAGCCATTCAGATAAATAAATGACATGTGAATAAACTACGTTTTTTTGTACTGAGGTCCAGAGTCACTGTCTGTCTGTTTTAGCAGGGGGAACCTATATTTTAGAGCTAGGGTAACAATGTTCCCTCTTCAAATACATGCACAAATGTATTTTTGATGGCTGAAATTTTGATTTCTGTACCTGTGTGTTAACATAGAAAACCATGCATCACAATGTTTTAATAGAACTGGATTATGTCTGAATGCTCACAAAGACTTTGTTGTCAGCAGTAGTTGATAAATGTAAGAAGTAAATTGCTACAATGAAGTTATAATTAGATTAAAGAATAACAGAATTATTGCCACACATGGCATATACTTTAGTGAGATCTGAAAATCCCGGCATGTCTCGCAAGCACTCGTGTATATAACCTCGTGTCTGTGTAATTGTAAATAGCCCTTGTATTGTTGTTGTTCTTAAGGCTATAGTTGCCTTCTCGATCGTGGTGTGTATGTTTGCCCGTATCTTGTGTGTACCCTGTCCGATCCTCACATGTTCTTAGTTTGTATAACTCCCCCGCCGTAAGTCACCTTTCAGTTTGGCGTCTGACCACCTTGTATTTCCGTTTTGTATATTTAGTGGTGTTGCTCATATGGTGCCTGTTACAATCTTTTTCAGGACTAAAATAAAAAGTGTGATTCTGTCCTAGCAAGCAAGTGCCCTCATCCTTCGCCGTACTCACGATAACTGGGTCTAGTTAATAACCGTCTAAATATATATATAATAATATAATATAAAGTAGCGGATGACGTCATGATATCTAATCAGCACTCGACAAGAGAACATGGGAGAACTGAATATCCTGTAACACCTGTCAGAAACAAAATAAGTATGACGGTGCGAAGTTGAAACAGATTGTCAAAAAATTTTTTTTACAATCTCACAATGTTATCCAGCAAGTTCTCTCCTGGACACACACACACTCAATAAACCACAACTGCTCTGCTTAGTGAAGCACAAATACGTGGCACCCGTGTCAGTGTGATTGCTTATCATTTAGCACTGAATGAGTGCAGTGTGGAGGTGCCGTGAGTGATTGCTTACTATTACTAACCTCTGTGTTATGACCTGATCGTACGATCCTCTTGTGTGCCACTCCCTCTCATGTGATCGTCCACCTCTGAGTATCCCCGGAGTTCGCTTTGCTGCCGCTGCCCCCTAGAGGAAGCTGGAGGCTCGGCTGCCTGCCGCTAAGTCTCTGGCTGGGACGTTCTTCACCCTCCAAGGCCTTTTCTGGAAGGTGATGGAGGTTTTAACAGTGAATGACTCCCCAGAGGCTGCCCAGTTGTGCTCACAGCTTCAAGGGGGGTATGCAGCATTCGCCCCAACTTCACCACCACGTGAGCTAGACAAAATAGCACCTGCGTTTCAGGGACTTTGTGGGGGTTCTGGGACAGTTAACCCCATAGATGGAGTGCAGTGTAGCGTTGAGGTACCGGCAGGCAGCGCAGCAGGTTGGACTGATGCTAGCCTTGTGAATAGTTCTCCATAGTCACATGCATTGTAATGTCAAGTATAGTGTTAAATATTAATGTGTGTGTGTTTGTGTGTGTGCGCCCACCGTACGTGTTAGGAGTGTGCGCATGAACGGGCACGGTGGGCAGTATGAATGCGTTGTGAGTACAACTGACCCGGGTGCAATAAAGGCCACCTTGTGGTTGAGACCAGAATTATCTCAGTATCATTAATAAGCAGCATGGCTCCGTGACCCACACTGTTCAAGAAATATGTCGTTAAACTCGTTTTTCCCAACCGACCGGGAAAGCTGCAGTTTTACAGGCTATTATTAAAGTGACTGTAGGAATGAAGACGTCTTTCTGATAGTCACGCAGATTACTGTGGTTACAACACGCAGTATCTTTTACAGTGTCTTTGGAGTTGGCTTAAAGTAAAAGGCAGGTCAAATGGACTATTCTGTTTTTATATATTGTATATTAAAATAAACTGATTTGTGTTCATTATAATTGCGCTCTGGGGTAATGAAGTTCCACGACGTCAGTTTTGCTTATTTACAAAGAAAATATAAATATGGTTGATATTTAATAGTTAGCAAATTTCTAGAATAGGGCCTATAAGTTATTATATGAATACGGATGCTGAAATCCGTCTGCACATTTACTGTACATGAGTTCCCCATGAACCCAAGCCGAATATTTCCGCCCCGATGCCAATGTTCCTTGAAAAAAATCATCCCCAGGTAAACTTCACCTATAGCCCTGGATCTTTAAATTGCTGGAAACTGTTCCAGCCAAATGTGTGTCAAAAAACTTTGTTTAGTAGGACTTCTCACAAAACCAATAAATTAATCAGTTATTGGGGTGTATTACATTTTGCACGCTATTGAGATGTAGCTTACATATATTTGTTGGACAAACTCACTTTGTCCAAACTACATTCGACTGCCTCCATATTTATAGACGATTATGAAAGTGAAAGAATTTAAAAAGCATTTTATATAACCACACAGATCACGGAAGTAAAACGTAAAATTTAAGTACGTTTGGAATTTACTAGTTGTATAATTACTGTAATACGCTCTTGTGTTGAAGCTTTCGAAATCCTTCTAAATGAGTTCCGTGGGTATGACGTGATTCAACAACAGAAACAAACAGTTCCGCCAAAAAAACGCTTCAAAAATTAAAAAAATACGAAATATGGGGTTTACTAGCTACAGTTTGCACGGTATATAGGTCTATTTGTTTAAGAAATTCACCTTTTCCAAATGACCCTCGAAAGCTAGTTTTACAGACAACTGCGAAAATGAAAGGAGTTCAAAGCATTTTATATAGTCGCACAGGTAATGGTGACCACACAAGTGTTCATGAATATTTAATATTGCAGCAATTCTCATTTCAGGGTTACCGTACAGTTGTTGACTTAAAATGCTATGCTAGTCTAATTTAAAAATAAAACAATTACATCGCTTAAAAGTAAAACTACAGTCAAATAGATTCTTCTATTTCGTATCTGATCTTTTAAAATAAACTGATTTGCGTGAATTATAACAGGGCTCCGGGGTAATGGATGTAATTGCAACGTCTGTTTTCCTACTTTACAAAGAAAAATTGCTAGAAAGAGTTAATATATTAATACAGATGTTGAAATCTTTCTACACATCTTTATGAATTCCCCTGGAATGTCGCGGTCGGTGAACAAGCGTAAAGACCAATTTCAGCCAAAGACGTTTCAACAAAACATGGATCAGCTGGACACAAAACCACTAATATTGGATTTCTTACATTTTGCACCCCACTGAAATATACAAATATTTGTATAAAAAACTCGGCTTCTCCAAACCACATTCAACCGCTGTAGTTTTTACAGACAGTTGTGGAAGTAAAAGCATATTTTACATAGTCACACGGATAACAGAGGTTAAAGGTAAAATATAAGTACATTTGTTATTTAACAATATTCTTATACAATTGCTAGAATAAGTTCTATTATTAATACAGATATTGAAATCCTTCTACACATCTACATAAGTTCCTTAGGTATAAAATGATTAGAGAACATCACTGAGAGTTCCACAAGAGAGCTTAAAAAATGTGAAAAAAATTACAGAATGACAAAATTAACGAGTTATGGGGTTTACTAGCCTACAGTTTATACGGTATATAAGCCAATTTCTTTAACAAGCTCACCTTTTCCAAACGACCCTCGAAAGCTGCAGTTTTACTGACAAATGCGAAAATGAAAGTACGAGTTCGAAGCATTTTATTATATAGTCGCACAGGTAATGGTAGCCACACCATAGTTCATGAATATTTAATATTGCAGCAAATCTCATTTCAGGGTTACCGTACAGTTGCTGTTATATAGCCTAATTTATGCATAAAAGTATAGTTACACCTTACCGACTACGGTCAAATCACGCGCGCTTAACGTAACATAACGATATCAAATGACAAATAATACTCTAAGCGATCGTGCATAGAAAATGGCTCAAGATTTACTGTCATATCTATGAAGTGCAGGATGCACTAAAGTATAATTAATTTCTTGTTATCCCATAGTACAAAAAACAAGTGATATACTATCTGAGAGGCAAATTCCTAGGCAATTTCCAGACAAAATTTAGTCAATTGTACCACTTTCTAGCGATTGCACTTGGAAAACTATGGTTCCACGTGAATTTCCTTATGTGAGCCAAATTTGACAGGACACATCTCAGAATTTTCCCATAGTGTATGAACAAGTCTTATACCCTCTAAAAGGGAAGGTCCCAAGCTATTACCAATACACAATTTGCTTAACATTCACTGAACCATTACTTTGAAATCTGTGTTTGTTTGTTTATTTTAGTTTTTAAGCCAAGTTTAACAGGCCTTAACTCCCATAATTTTCCCATAATGCAGCAACAAATATTTTTGTGGTTAAAAATATAGCATGCAGTTGTAGTTATTATTATTTTTGAATTCTCCTTTTTAAAACCTTCAAAATTATATATGGTTCGTTGGAATCGGACAAAAAATGGCCGCGTTACATCCTTAGAAGTTGTTTACATCAACAGGGCTTTATAAAATCGAGTTGTATTGGTTCAGAGTGATGTCATTGGAATTTCTATGCAAATTTTTAGAAAGTACGCGTGCTTCGCTTCAAGGTGATACCAAACAATCGGTGGGGGGATTCCCAGTCATGCCGCGAGTGAGTGGAGAAAAACACGGATTTTCTAAGAAAATTTAAGGTAAAGGACTAATTTCTGAAGACAAAGCCTGTACAAAACATTCAAATTATGATGGTTCAAGGTATTTATTTTCTATTTTAATTATTGGGATCGATAGATGATGATTTAACGGACTCATTTTTGAGAAAATCTCAATTTCGACGAAAATTAACTTTGACATTTTTTACTCTAGCTCATAATTAGCCTGTGCGCATTCCAACTAATTTTGCCAACACAGGTCACAAATTTATTGGGACACTGGGCGGAGCCTAGTCGTCGATGACGTCATTGGTGGAAAACACTTCAGGGTAACAATTTATTTTACGAGTCATTTAAAAACCCAAATCTAAAACATCAGCAATTCATCACATGTAAATGTTTTACATAAATTAAAAAATGTCTTAAGAATCTGGGAATGATCTGTTCATCATTAACTACAGGCTTCTAAATGTCTAAATGTGGTGTTATAAATCACTAGTTAATATTTAACACTTCCCTCCCCTTTCAACAGACCTCACTATAGTCTGTTTCTTAGACACTTTGATCTCATGTAGCAGCTGACCGATAACACCTTCAGGGCCTGTGTAAATGGTTTTCGTCGTAGTGATGGCGATGTTTATTCTATTCCTGAGGGGGGGGGACTCCAACAATGGAGACAGTGCTGACTCAGTCTGATTATAGTGCTGCATGATGAGCCCATGAACCAATATGATTCCTCGTGTCTGTTGCTGATGCATTTCAGATGATGGCCAGAATTACGTGATTATATTTCATACCTGAAACTTCTCAGTGACCTTCTCACAACATCAACTTCCTGCTGTAAAACCAATATGATTCCTTGTGTCTGTTGCTGATGCTACTAAATGGAAATATACTCCAGTGAAAAAAACAACTCTGTTGTAGGTACTTAAAAGCCTCGTGAACACAGATGGGGATCATGTGGGTTTGTCCATCCAATCAGATGTTGCCTAATTTCACACTTAACAGAAACCCTGACACATGATTTCACTTCTCTGTTTTATAGATGGTAACTCCTGTGTTAATGGTGAGACCATATTACTGCACTGATGATGGCAGAGTTGGTGATGATGGTAGAGATGACTGAAGTTATGACGGCAGTGATGATGATGGAGGGGATGTAGACAGGTGATGCAGATGATGCTCATTGTGCTGATGAAGCAGATAATGGTCATGACTGTGGTCCTGTCTTTGCTGGTCTGTGTGCCTACAGAAATGGTTTTGGTCATAATGATGGTGGTGTTTATTCTGCTTGCTGTCTAGCTGCCCCGGCAGTGAGGACGTTACTGTGGGGATCCCTGAGGGGGATCTCAGCTCTGACTTCCCTCCTGGGGCTGCTGCTGTCTGCTCTGCACTAAGGGCCTCATCTTATCTGCTCCCTGTTGGCTGTCTGCCCCCCAGGACCTGTTTTCATCCTGTACGTGTTGCATGTTGAGCTATGTAGATATTCAGCCCTTCCCTTCATCAGAACGTCTCATTTTTACACCACATCTGAGGTGAATTACACAAGTTATTAGTTTGATTACCTGAAATATTACATATTACAAACAAGTTGTCAGTGACTAAATTGCTGCTTATCTGTTAGCAGTCGGTGTAGAAGCGCAAAAACACCTTTAAACTAGGAAGCTAATTACATTGAAAATGATATTCTAAAGAACATTCATGTCACACATTCTTTGACTAAGAACTCCAGTAATGAAGAACGTGAATCTGGGACCATTTCATTTGATCATTTCCAAACCCATAATTTAGTAAACAAATTGACAGAGACACTGAGGCAAATTCAAAATATAGACATAGAACACTGAGCCAAGCCATGGTGAAGATTGAGGCAGATAGTAACCCATGCTGGAATCATCATAGCTTAGTGACTAATCTAGTGTAGGGTTACAGTGTGTTCTTGATTATATTGTAGCTAATGTTAGGTTTAAAACTGATTAATAGAGATTCGCAGTAAGATTTCTTGCTGTGAGCGTTTGAGTCTCAAAGCCCGAGTCTCGCGCCAGATGCGACAGAGTTGGCAACCTGCTTACAGCCGAATCGGACCTACGACCGGTCAGTCGGAGCCGAACGCGGCCGAAAGTCGCCGACGAGCTGCGTAGGATCGCATTGTCTGTTATAGTACGAATGGGCGTCTGTGACAACAGCTTGATTACTTTTGAATCACATGTACTTATCTTATCAAATTTCTTTCGCGACTGGTCGTATTTTGAAGACTCAACGTTTAAAAATGGAAAACAAAGAAATTAAGGTTGTTAAGATTCAAATTAAAATTAAAATCAAAGTGAAAATAACACATAAGAAAGGTGAGACATTTTCTGAAAAAAATGAGGCACTGGAGACGAACAGCGGCGAGGGGGTGGATATGGTGAAGGTGATTAACAAGACGGATGACACGGACAAGCCCCGATGGACAGTGTGTTACATGCCGAAGGTAAAGTCCTGGCTTAAGAGACCTTATTATAACACTTTAATTAGAGTATAAAGTGTGCTATATCAATAATCTTTCCTTGTTTTCACAATCGGCTGTGCCAGACTGGAAGAATAGAAAATGACCGTGGCCTGAGGATTCGCCCATGGAACGGGAGGGACGAGCTACCCCCCCTGGAGGAAGCAGGAGCCACAAGAAAGAGGACTGACGGACTTATGGGTTATGGCCGGGGACGGAGGGTTAATACACATATTGTTGACGGACTTGTGGGTTATGGCCGGGGACGGAGGGTTAATACAGATATTATTTAAGTGTTGTTATAGATATAAGATAGGATAAGAGGTTTAGATGAGATAGGATAAGTTAAAATATAATAAGATAGGCTGTTAAAATATGACGATAGGCTGTTAAAATATAATTATAGGCTAAGTTAAATATATATGATAGGCTAAGTTAAAATATAAGATAGACTGTTAAAATATGATGATAGGCTGTTAAAATATGATAAAATAGGCTGTTAAAATATGATAAGAGCTTAACAATAAACCATATAATTCCTATTCAAACTGTGTGTTTGTCTTCTCTTCAGTGTTGTGTCTGTCTTTGATAATTTTGCATCTTTAATTTATACTTGACACTCTCCTCAACGTCAATAAGCAGAGACGGAGGAAGGTACGGTTAAGTAAAGAAAAATAATAAATTATCGAAAATACAGTGTTACCTTATTTTGAAGCAGAAAACGTAATTTCAGTGTTACTACCACCTATGAATTAATGGCTGCAAATGTTGGTGTTAGAAGTGCCTGTAAATTACGTGGCGTAACGTTGTATTTTTGAAAAACGCGCCGCCTTCTGCCTGCTGTCATTCGGCGAACGTATAGGAGACTATTCTGGTAAGTAACAGGTAAAGTTGTCATTTAACGTAATGCTAATGTGCATTACCAGTTAGTAAGTGTTTTACTATGTCATACACCTTACTTCCTTCATAGTTTTAGTCCGGTGCACTCTGTATCCGTGTTAACTAGCTAACTAATGTGAACATGACGCAGTACAGTCTTCCAGCTTGGGGATTCCCACCCCGGTCCACGGCCAGTATTCCGCTGGGGGGTTTGCGGAGGGGTTGGTTGCAAATGCAAACCACCCCTTCATGTTCGTGCGTTGTGTTTGGATGTGAAAATAAAAGATAACTATCAAATTAAATGTTTATGTCCTATTATACAAGATAAGACTGTAAAATAGTTTGCCATGCATATGGCAGCATGCACACAGTTTTAGCCTAAAATAAGTATACTCGTAGTACACTTGAATAAACTACTTTTTGCTAAGGGAGAGCATCATCAAGACAGGGTGTGAGTGTGGAAAAAACACAAATGTGACAGTATTTGAGGGAAGAGTGGGAAGGAGGGAAATATAAGGAGAAGGAGGTTCCTTGGAGCTCCCAGATGTGTTTGGCTGTAATAAATCTGGAATATAGCCACATAACATAGTTTTTGATAACACCAGCATTTGTTTTTAGGCAAAAATCGCAAACAGATCAGAACTGCACCTAATGCCACAACTACCCCAGCTTCTGTAGCTGCAGCTCCTGCTGCTCCTAATGCCCCAGCTCCTGCTGCCCCTAATCCCCCAACTGCCCCAGCTCCTGCTGCCCCTAATGCCCCAGCTCCTAATGCCCCAACTGCCCCAGCTCTTGCTGCGCCTAATGCCCCACCTCACTCTCTCTCTTGCTCTTCTCCTGATCGCAGACTCCCCTGCTTCCTCTCCTCTCTCCTCCATCTCTTCTTTTGTCTTTTTCACCTCCATTTCTATAGCGTCTATTATTACCTGGAGTGATTTATTTCCGTAATGACTGCTGCCATTGTTTGTCACCATGTTCTCTACAGCTGTCAGCAGCTGTTTAATCTGAAGGCTGTTACTCCTGTACTCTGATTCATCCAAGTTTCCATCTGAGCTTGAAGGTCTTCCTGACCCTTGGCCTGGTTCCTGATCAGGTGTTGATGATCTTTGTTCTAACTGCCAGTTCTTCATCTCCTCCAGTGTCTGAACAGCCTGTGATTCCCCAGCTTCTCTCCTCTCTATCATCACTTGCTGTAGTTGTTCCATGAGATCTGCAGACTGAGCATTTTTATCTTTTCTGTTCCAGTGCTTAGAGTGAATGACATGGACTCGGCCTCCACACTTATCAACAAGTTCCTTCAGATCCTTGTTCTCCTTCACATATTCCTCAATGGTTTGGTTTTCTTTAAGCTCATCAGCCTGTGTGAAGAGGACACCTGTGTGTTTCAGGGCTTCCTCCCCAAACCACTTCAGTATCATCTTCACTGACTCGTTCTCTTCCCCCAGGATAACATTTCCTGTGCTCCTCTTCCCAGATCCTGTTTTTCCCAAAAGCACAATTCTTACTTCAGAATGTCCTTTGGGAGAGAAACACAATATCAGTTACCATGAATTTTATAGATCTGTTTCAGTTTGACTGAAGACTCATAGCAATGTGCTACGATCAAGCCTGTCAGCAGGAGGCAACGTGAATGTGGTTGTAATGAACACGAACATCCCATATTGCTGTGGAAATTCTCCAGCATGTCTTTAGCCTGTCTTGGGTGCAATTACTTTATTCTGTCAGTAGATGGCAGCGCAGAGCCACACAAAGCATGAGCACATGGGAAAGAGACTGACAGTCAGAGGTACTTATTCAACTCATTTTATTACTGAACACAGATATTTCATCTGTCTGCTTAGCAAAAGGAAAACCTCATTTGTATCCATAGTTTGTTTACCTGAACACTAACAGAAAAGCTTAGACATGCAGCCACACTTAGCAATTTTCAATGATTCATGCACTTTTGAACAAAAGTTTTCACTGCTGTTTCTGCTGCATGTGACAAACATCCAGGCAGCTGAACTGGTGTCTTTAAACAAGCCATTGTGGGTGCATGCAAGGTGACAGGGAAAACATTTTCAAGAACTAGAACCTTTTTTCAAGAACCTGGAACTTCTATCACATTGTCAGCCCAGGAACTTGGCCCGATTGTAGGTCATAGGAGGTTGTTCCTGACCTGTTTTTTAGTTCCTACTCCAGAAGATGTACTTTTCACTCAACCAAGAGCTACTGGATGGGGCTTATAGTGATTAACTTTGCTAATTGGTTGACAGCCAGCACCAACTTGAAAGTTTCATGGAAATGAGGGGAAAAGAGAAGTGGAGCAAAAATTGAGCAGAAGGATTTTTTTTGTACCTCAGTTACATTAAAGGCATCAATGACCTTTTTGCTTGTGTCCCCAAAGTTCTGCATCTGAAAATTCGATTGATAGCCAATATACTGTACTTCTGTCTATTAGTGGTTCCAGTCCTGAAACTTACCAGCACTTATTAGTAGAATAACATGATATCATTTTTAGTCTGTGGAGGTCGAGAGACTGTGGGAGGTTGAGAGCTTTGGGATCGTGATGTAATTTCATATGAAGTTTATCCTACACGCTTTTTGCGTCTTCTTAGCATAAAGGTCACAGTTCCTGTTGTGCAGTGGGAAAGCAACACATGGAAGTGATCAAGAGCTACATAAGTTCCTGGTCGACACGGCCCAGGAACTCAAATCCAGGAACTAGGTTCCCGAACTTCAATGGGAAAGTTGCTATAGAGACATTATCAGCTGTAAGGATATCAGCTACATCTGGATGGATGGAAGAAAAACAATTAGTTTAATTTTGGGCATATTTGTCAGTTTGGCTCATTCTCTGACTGACTGTGACATAGATTAACTGCGACTCCAGCTCAGCTTCTCTCTATTCTCCTCACTGAGCTGTGTGGAGGATATAGGAAATCTAAGCCCTCATCATGAACTAATGTCAGGACCTGTGTCAGTGCTACATCTCCAACCTCAGATTCCATTGCCTATGCATGTGTCATTACGCATGATGAAAACACAGACTGTTTATTATAGTCTCAGTGCACCAGTCTCAGTCTACAAGGACGAGCTTGATGGGCCGAATGGCCTCCTCTCATTTGGACATTTCTTATGTTCTTACAGTTCTGTGATCCAATTACACTGAGTTCTGCTCTAATGCAAAGATACAGTGACCTTAATAAATTACTGCATCTCTGTTTGTTTTGTTTTCCAGAAGACAGCACTGCAGAATGACACATGGGAACGCCTTCATAAACCAACCAGATCCATTGAGGAGACCAATGACGTAATAATTCCCCAATTATGTAATAATTACCAAACAACTAATAAAGAGGATGCGTTTAACAGAACTGTTAGCACGACTTTAGGAAAAGAAAATTAAGAAAAGCCCAGGTCTCACCTAAAGCTAACTTTGATGCCATTATCCCCTCCTTCTCTCTGTGACACAAAGTGAGAATTTTCAGTTTGCAGGTGAATTTACATGTGACAGTTATCGGTCCCCATGAATGATAACGATAGTAAAACAAAATACAGCAGACGTATAGTCTAAGTGCCATGAAGCTCGTGCTTAAGTCAGCGTTTCTCTACAGTCTACAGGGAAACATGAACTGGAATCCGAGAAGTGAAGGAACACGGGGTTTATTCAGGATCGTTCACAGGAAAACACGCAATGACTTTACAGTGACCGCACTGGGGAAACAAACTTAAACACAGACTTTGTCATGGATCCGGGCGGGTTCTGAGCGGGAACGAGGCGTCATGCAGGCGGGGAACAGAAATGGTGGACGACCCACTTGCGGCTCACAGCAAATGGGGATTTATTACATAAAACAGAAAAAACTAAGAACACGAGAAAAAGCAAAAGGAGCACGAGGGTCAGAAACAAAAGGGGATCAGCAAAGACTAATGACAAGCAGGCAGGTAAGCAGAAGATACATGTAACAGAATGAGAACATTTACAATCAACAGAATCATACTAATCACAAGCAGGCAGGTAAGCAGAAGATACATGTAACAGAATGAGAACATTCACAGTCAACAGAATCATACTAATGACAAGCAGGCAGGTAAGCAGGAGATACATGTAACAGAATGAGAACATTTACAATCAACAGAATCATACTAATCACAAGCAGGCGGGTAAGCAGAAGATACATGTAACAGAATGAGAACATTCACAGTCAACAGAATCATACTAATCACAAGCAGGCAGGTAAGCAGAAGATATATGTAACAGAATGAGAACATTCACAGTCAACAGAATCATACTAATGACAAGCAGGCAGGTAAGCAGGAGATACATGTAACAGAATGAGAACATTCACAGTCAACAGAATCATACTAATGACAAGCAGGCGGGTAAGCAGGAGATACATGTAACAGAATGAGAACATTCACAGTCAACAGAATCATACTAATGACAAGCAGGCGGGTAAGCAGGAGATACATGTAACAGAATGAGAACATTCACAGTCAACAGAATCATACTAATGACAAGCAGGCGGGTAAGCAGAAGATACATGTAACAGAATGAGAACATTCAGTCAACAGAATCATACTAATCACAAGCAGGCAGGTAAGCAGAAGATATATGTAACAGAATGAGAACATTCACAGTCAACAGAATCATACTAATGACAAGCAGGCAGGTAAGCAGGAGATACATGTAACAGAATGAGAACATTCACAGTCAACAGAATCATACTAATGACAAGCAGGCGGGTAAGCAGGAGATACATGTAACAGAATGAGAACATTCACAATCAACAGAGTCATACTAATCACAAACAATGAAGCACTAGGGACTAAAACTCAGGCAGGAACTTAAATACAAAAACTGAACAGGGTGATGACAAGTATGAGTGAAACAGACAATTAACCGATAGGGGAAGGTGCAGGATAACGAGCAATCAGGGAAACACACAAGGGCAGGTACAAGAACAGGCAACAGGTGGAACTAATTAACTCAGGGAACTGAAGAGGGAAACTAAGAACTAACCAAGGAAACAGGGAAACAGGAACTAAGACTGGGGAGTAACTGACAGGTAGGAACACAAGCATGGGCACAAAGAATTTAACTAAAACCAAATACAAAATCACCAGACACAGGAACTAGAAAAACTCACACAAATGAAACACTAGGGAGTAAAATACAAAAACAGAGGAAGCAGGATTCAAAGTCAGGACAGAAAGGTTCACAGACAATCACATGCTCAACATGCTGAGTTATGTGGCCGACAGGGACCAGGGGAAACACAGAGTCTGATAACACGAGGGACCTGTATTTATTAACAGCCCAGTTTGTCGCTGTGAGTCTGACACACAGATGCTGTATGACAGGAGTCATTTAGCTGACATTTTTGTGGGTATTTTCATTCAAATTTCTGTTCAGCTCATGGACTGTTTAATAAAGCTGCCGGCTGAGGACCAGACAGGCATCTGTTGTTCAGGCTAGAGACTCTGATGCTGTAGCCTGGAGTCGTGCCAAAGTCAGGGACCCCTCCCACAACAGTCAAATGTATTAAATCAGCCACCCCCCTTGACTAATTTTACCACCAGCAACCCCCCACCCGCCCACACACACACACACACACACACACAAACTGATTATTGTTTAGAAATCGTTTTAGCTAATTAATTCAAGTGACGAATCATGTCCCTCTCCTGGAACCGAAACCATATCGTGGTGGAGGGGTTTGCGTGTTCCAGTGATCTCAGGAGCTATGTTGTCGGGGGCTTTATGCCCCTGGTAGGGTCACCCAAGGCGAACAAGTCCTGGGTGAGGAACCAGACGAAGTGCGGCTTAGAAGACCCCTCATGAAGAGAACGATTTTGGCTGAGGCAAAAACTCGAGTGTGGGAGGGGTTTGGCGAGGCCATGGAAAACGACTTCCGGACGGCTTTGAGGAGATTCTGGTCCACCATCCGGCGGCTCAGGGTGGGAAAGCGGTGCAGCATCAACACTATTTATGGTGGGGATGGTGCGCTGCTGACCTCAGCTCGGGACGTTTTGGGTCGGTGGAAGGAATACTTCGAAGACCTCCTCAATCCCACCGACACGCCATCCGATATGGAAGCAGAGTGTGGGGACTTGGGGGTGGACTCGCCTATCTCTGGGTTGGAGGTCGCTGAGGTGGTCAAAAAGCTCCTCGGTGGCCGGGCCCCAGGGGTGGATGAGATTTGCCCGGAGTTACTCAAGGCTCTGGATGTTGCGGGGCTGTCTTGGTTGACACGCATCTGCGGCATCGCGAGGACATCGGGGGCAGTGCCTCTGGACTGGCGGACCGGGGTGGTGGCCACACACTGGTTTGTGTTAAATTTGCTAGACAAAAAATAAAGATCAAGCTAAATAAAGATGCGACTCAGAAATGCCTGAGTGATTCGGTGTCCAAGGCTTGTGAGATACTGGCACCATATCCAAGGGGCCCCATCGCGGGGACCCAGATAAACAGCTTTTGGAAATGGATTCATGCATTTCATCTAACTCCGTACAGAAAATCACCTCCAGACATCCAGACAGGACATCAAGGGCCGTGCTGCATTTAACCGTAAGCTTGTTAAGGTATAGAGGCCTTCATAAATGTCGAGTTTTCCAAGAACAATGAGGTCAATCCTCTTTGAAAGCTGCCAGCTGGGAAAATATGTTGGATTATTGAACAAGACATACAGTAATAACTCCTTAAACAAGCTGATTTATCAGTCTGTTTTATAATAATACACTTGTCCTTCCTGAATAACCCCTCACTCTGCTGAATACAGTGATCTGATGCCCATTGCTAATGTATGGGGTGCAGCACTTGATAGTCACAGGATGCTAATTCATTGCAAGGAGATTTCGGTTCACTTACATTTTCTTCATATTGTGTGAGGTAAGTGCAATAACCAGAGGAAACCTGGTAATCTACTCAAACACGTCTAGGTCTGATTTACATGGGTCTTAATATCGCGCATATATTCTTGTAATTTAATTCTGAACCTCCTTTATTTAGTTATCTGTCTTTTGTCTCCACCTAGTGGCGTCCCAGAAAAGTACACATTGTTTCCAGAATTATCGCTTGTTCTGTGTGGATGTAAGAAATATGGCAGCAGCTTGATAGAGAGACATTATAACTGACTACAGTCACTGTTTAGAATGTTAATCTACAATAGATAATGAATCCAATGGTGGACTGTTGATGGATGTCTGTGTATATTCTTACACGTCTGTTATTAATAATAATAATGCATGTAAGTAAATTCAGTGCCCAAGCACCTGCCCCTTCTGTCCTATGGGAGCGTAACCAGACCTTTTATTGTGGGGGGGGGGGGAGTTAAATTACCTAATAAAACAAATTTCATTACTTAATCAATTATATAAATAATAATTTATTTACTTTAATCCACTGAACCAGGACAGTAACAGGACATAATTATATTTTCCAGTGTTTTTTGTGCCTGTTATGTCTCCAATTAAACGATTATTATACACATTGATTGAGTGTAATTGTGTCAGTTATGTTCAGCTGCAGTAATACAGTGAATTTAACTTAATCCAGCAGACTGTGGTTTCATTATGTTACTCAGTTATGCTTTGGGTGACGCTGAAGCAGGACATTAATAGGACAGAACAGAAAGCCTTTATTGTCATTGTACAGAGAGGAAATATAGTAAATATACATAAATATATAAAATGTACATATACAGAGGATGGGGAAAGCCCCCCGCAATCAGGATTACATTTAATTACATTTTAGTCAGAGAGAAAAACTATAAAAATATATATTTTTTATGGTTATCCAGCTCACTGAGTAAAAAGGATTAAAAGGTTAAAAAGCAGAGATTTTACCCTTTTGCCAGGAGAACCAGCAACACGTCACAGTGACACTGAGGAGTTCATATAAACATAAAACCCTGGATAGAGGGACTCAGTGAATGAGGAGGTGAATCTGTGCAGGGGAGTCAGTCCATCAGAGGAGACTCTGTAAAAGGACAGAGCACCAGCCCCCCAGTCCAGATACACTCCTACTCTGCGGGAGCCTGAGGGCTCTATGGGTATGACGGTCTGTTTCTTATTGTGCCAGACAGAGTATCTGACAGAATCACAGCTCAGACACCATGACTTGTCACTGTATCCAAGCCCACTGTCCCTCCCTACTTTCCTCCTGATCCCTTTATAAGTCACTCCTATCCAGGCTGCCTCTCCATCCCACTCAGCCTCCCAGTAACAGCGGCCAGTCAGACTCTCTCTGCACAGAACTTGGTTCCAGTTCTCAAATCTCTCTGGATGATCAGGATATGGCTGCTGCTCTGCCCCCCCTGTCACCTTCTTGTTCCCTCCTGACAGAGACAGGCGTCTGTTTGCTGTGTTGGGGTCCAGCGTCAGCTGGCAGGAGTCTGTAGGCAGGAGGAAGAATTATTAATCCCACCAGGCAGCCTGTACTTTATGTTTCTGTACGATATAAAAACGGCACAGCTTCCCCTAACGAAGCGGGAACTGAAGCTTATGAAACAGCTCAGGAAATGTCGGAGGGCGCGGGACGGCGGCGGGAAGAGCCGCCAAAATGCAGCGCGAGCTAAACTAACGGCTTAATTATGAGTAAATAAAATTACAAAGCAGCGACATTCATCAGACATATTCATCACACGCATATTTACCGCAAAACAGCACCAGAGATCAATACTAAAGTCAGTGTATTTCCTTCTAATCGCTAATGCCGGCATGTGCGGCTTGAAAATGGCCATCAATAACAGAATATCCATCCATCCATTTTCCAAACCGCTTATCCTACTGGGTCGCGGGGCTTCCGGAGCCTATCACAGAAGCAATGGGCACGAGGCAGGGAACAACCCTGGATGGGGGGCCAGCCCATTGCAGTAACAGAATATTTAAGCAATATTATTACATATTTATACTACGGGACCGTTGAATGCTTGAATCTGATTGGCTTACGAACGTTCTGAGGTGTGCAATTATTTTCAGATAAACGCACGGCGAACGTAGTTCCAGGCAGCTCTCTTGACCGCATTACAGTTCCATATCACTTCGCATAGTTAACTGTAATAACGGAAATTAGCATACAGTACCTATACAGCACACAGGACTAACAAAAACAACATGACAGACGATATTCCGAAAGTAATTTTTCATATTTACGGTGAATATGAAACTTTCAACAACTGGACTGCAGCAGTATTAGTTAGCCTAGTGTACCAACTTAAAGGCTACACATGACATTTCTCACTAGCGAGGTAATAACAGCGCTGCATCTTAAAGCAGACTTACAGTTTAGAGACGGTGCTTCAGAACACTGTTGAGGGACACACAGAGGTAGCCTAATTCATACAAGCTCTCTCTCTCTCTCTGTGTCTCTCGCTCTCTTTCTAATAACTTCATTATTAACTGCATTAGTCTGCTATCAACGGCTCAAGCCTCCATTGCCAGCTTTAAAATGACGTTTTGGAACTAGCAAAAGAATCGTTGGATGAGATGCGGAAGAAATAATCCTACTCACAATAGCGATTTAAGTAGAAAAACCGGACGAATCCCTTGAAATATATAATCTGATCGATGTCTTGAGGTGTGGCAACCGTAGTATAAGCGGAATAATTAACTCCGGACCGTTGAATTATTAGAAAAATAATGCACACCCGAGGTGTATTACCAAATCGGGTGTGCATTATTTTCTAATAATTCAACGGCCCGTCGTGAATTATTCCTTAGATAATTCGGAAAAACAGAACTATTTTTTGCCCAGATGAATACAATACGCTTCCATAGAGAACCGCTTATCGCTCGCTTGACTCTAGATGCGGCGCCGCTGCTGCGAGGCTTGAGCCCCGCATCTCGCGCAGGCACGTGCCCGCTCAAATCTGTTAACATGGGCGCCGAAATTAAATTTCATATTTTCCACCGCACATCCAGTGTGTCCCGGACGCTAATTTCTTTTAGCACCGTGGAACAGGAGAACTTTTTAAATATTCATGAGCGAAGCCCTACACGATTGGTTTGCTGATTAATATTTATAAGAGGGGCACTACCTGATTGGCCATTGAACATCGACATGTGCTACCTGTTTCTTCTGCCTAAGACAGCAGTGTCCAAATCCAATCCTTGGGGGTGAAACCTTGTGTAGCTTAGTTCTTTCCCTGTTCCACCATAAATGATTCAGCTCAAAAGCTGTGTGCTAATTAGCACAAGGAGTTGACTCAGGTGTGTTAAATGAGGAGAACATAGGAAGTTCTCACCTAACTGTTAGCACTGCCTACAGTCTCCCCTACTTTGACTAATTGCACATTTTATTTCTCCTACTCCTCCTGGGCTGTACTGCCTGGAGATCGCAATCTATCAAGATGTCCAGCACACCCTGCTACATGTGACGTTGCCACTACCAGTGACGTCCCTGCATCCAGCTCGTGATTCTGCCTGTGTCATCTTCCATGTATGACCCGCTGCCTTGCTGTCGGCACCGACTTCTCATCACCTCCCTGCTCCCTGGTTATTTCTCAAATCTAATGATTTGGACAGTGTGACTTGGAACTTAGGGTTAGGGCTTCCTCTGCTGCCCCCTGGAGGATGGGCTCCCCCTTTCAGTCTGGTTAGGGTTAGGGATTCCTCTGCTGCCCCTGGAGGTTGGGCTTCCCCTTTGAGTCTGGTCCCTCCCAAGGTTTCTTCCTTCTTGGGAGTTTTTCCTTGCCACTGTCGTCTATGGCTTACTCACTGGGGGCTTTGGGTGAGGATGCTGTAAAGCTCTTTGAGACGATGTAATGTTGTGATAATGCACAAAACAAAAATACATTTCTTGTTCTTGTTGAGAAACCCAAAAATGTGCAGGACTCTGACCCTCCAGGACTGGATTTTGGCTCCCCTGGTTTAAGGGATTCAGTGACCAATCAGTAATATACTCTCATGAATATTAAGGAGTGTTCCAGAACCACCCTGTAAAAATGCAAATTCACATTTCACACTTGAGGAGAGAGTCCGGTGTCACTGCCTATGGGTGCCGTCTTAGGACAATACTAACGAATCTCACACAGAAAACACATACTGTACACTCACGGCATGCGCAAAAAGAGGAAATGCAAAGGATTCTCTTTTTGTGAAATTAAAGATGTATAAATCAGAATATATTTTAACCATCCTACACTCCCACACAAACACAAAGACAATATGAGTATAAACGATTACATGAATTGATAGTGTTTCTGGTGATGATTCTGATATTTTTTCTCTCGTTTGGATGTTGTCTAAAATGACATGAAACTCACCTAAACACAAACATGGAAATCCATCTACACAGTACAAAAAGTCACACTCATCACAACAATTGTGTGAATACAACCATAACATAGCATTAATGGTATTATTAATAAAAACATGCAAACACACTTACATTTCTGTAAGCCTGGTCTGGTCATGCACTCTCCACCGTGGCCCACACTATAAGAGAAGCAGAATGACATAGTACTGCTGTATCCATTTATTAATTGGTGCCTCTTCTTCACATACATGCATAAGTATCTATAGCGTGTCAGACACACACTCTGTACTTACTTCAGCTTCTCCAGTTTACAGCTGAGATCCTCCAGTACAGCAGAGAGCAGCTTCACTCCTGAGTCTCCTGGGTGATTGTAGCTCAGATCCAGCTCTCTCAGGTGTGAGGGGTTTGACCTCAGAGCTGAAGCCAGGGAAGAACAGCCTTCTTCTGTGACACTACAGCCTGACAGCCTGCAGACAGACAGACAAAAACACTCTGATAAATAAGATCACCGCACCATTTCAATTATTACATAAATGTGACTGCTCTACTAAATATTTCAAGAATTACAGTTTAGTGTCTAAGACAAGGCAGGCCCCCTCCTCCCTTTCCCTTAGCTAATTGCTCACTATCTCTTCTTTATAGTATGGAATACCCAGTAATACTGACCTCAGTATCTCCAGTTTACAGTGTGGAATACCCAATAATACTGACTGCAGTATCTCCAGCGTACAGTGTGGAATACCCAGTAATACTGACCTCAGTATCCCCAGTTTACAGTGTGCAATACCCAGTAATACTCACCTCACTACCCCTAGTTTACAGTCTGGAATACCCAGTAAGACTGACCTCAGTATCTTCAGTTTACAGTGCGAATCCCCCAGTCCAGCAGAGAGCAGCTTCACTCCTGAGTCCTGCAGGTCATTGTCACTCAGGTCCAGCTCTCTCAGGGGTGAGGAGTTTGATCTGAGAGCTGAAGCTAGTGCCTCACAGCATTTCTTTGTGAGTTCACACCGGCCGAACCTTAAAAAAATTAAACACTTTTAAATCCACTTTTTACACTGCAGCACTGCATTCAAATGAGGAGAATAGGGGCCATGACATAATAAACAATTAAATTACTAAAAATCACTTTAACAAATATCCCGATTCTGTTTGGTGTCCCATTATTTTTTTGTCCATAACACATTAAAGTCAGCATGTTTAACTGTAACAGTGCTGTTAACTTTGCTGAACAACACAAATGTTTTGCATGGATTATATGGTTGAATGGATGTTTCCTGCTTCACTGCTTAATTATTTCTAGCATGGATGGAGGGCTGATAAGATTGTGGGATATAAGGAAGTAGGAGAAGAAAACAGAAGCTGTTTGTGTTTGTTTATCATGTAACTGCTGAAAGGCATTGTGGGTTTTCTTGGTGTCCAGTTACTTTGTGTAAAATGCATATTCTGTACTCACTGCAGCTTCTCCAGTTTACAGCTGGGATCCTCCAGTACAGCAGAGAGCAGCTTCACTCCTGAGTCTCCAGGGTCATTGTAGCTCAGGTCCAGCTCTCTCAGGTGTGAGGGGTTTAACTTCAGAGCTGAAGCCAGGGAAGAACAGCCTTCTTCTGTGACTCTACAGCCTGACAGCCTGCAGAGAGAGACAGAAACTCCCCAATAAATAATATCACCTCATCATTACAATTATTAAATAAATGTGATTGATCTAATAAATATTTCAAGAATTACAGTTTAGTGTCTAAGACAAGGCAGGACCCCTCCTCCCTTTCCCTTAGCTAATTGCTCACTATCACCTCTTTATAGTGTGGAATACCCAGTAATACTCACCTCAGTATCTCCAGTGTACAGTGTGGAATACCTAGTAATACTGACCTCAGTATCTCCAATTTACAGGGTGGAATACCCAGTAATACTGACCTCAGTACCTCCAGTTTGCAGTGTGGAATACCCAGCAATACTGGCCTCAGTATCCCCAGTTTACAGTGTGAAATACCCAGTAATACTGACCTCAGTACCTCCAGCTTACAGTGTGGAATACCCAGTAATACTGACCTCAGTATCTCCAGTTTACAGTGTAGAATACCCAGTAATACTGACCTCAATATCTCGAGTTTACAGTGTAAAATACCCAGTAATACTGACCTCAGTATCTCCAGTTTACAGTGTAAATCCCCCAGTGCAGCAGAGAGCAGCTTCACTCCTGAATCCTTCAGGTTATTGTCACTCAGGTCTAGCTCTCTCAGGGTGGAAGAGTTTGATCTTAGAGCTGAAGACAGCACTTCACAGTGTTTATCTATTAGATCACAGTTGTTCAGCCTGAAATAGAAAACACTTTAAGACACAGACATATACACATCCTACACATTAGTAAAATACAAAGCATTACAATAAGCATTTGTTTTCAGTATAATTAGTAGCAGAGTTTACACTTCAAAATGAATTATAGTCTGCAGAGTGTTCTGTGTGTCCTGACAATCTGCTGCAGTCATGTGATCACTAATTGTGAGTCAGTGCATCTTTGCTCAAAACTAGAGGTAAAACATTTAGTAGAAGCTACAGCCAAAAATCACAGAATATACAGGAATATATAGGAACACATCAACAGCAAGATGGACGTGAACCTCCCATAACAGTCAGACCAGTGCTTCCAGTGCAGTCCTTAGCCATCTTTCTGCCAGGTGTCCCTACACTCGACACGTATCACTGAAAGGAGGAGATGTGAACATTCCCAACAGCTAATGCAGAAGCAACTGGCACTTGGATTCCTGATCCCATGAGTAAAATCCTTTCTCTCCCTGTATTGTTATACCTGGGAACATGTCAAATCACCAATTACGTCTGGGTGATATGATGATATTATCGGTAATGAGCGTAATTAGACAAGTATCCCGGTGTCGATATCTGACAGTGACTAACCGGCGATTAGCGTCTTTGCTGGGGAAACGCGCTTAGGCTACATACAAAGCAAGATAACAGAGGGATTCATGATTCGCTTTCAGTTCAGCCTTCTAGCCTAAGATTCTGAAGCAGTTAAAAAGAAGCATTGTGCAGAATTTCACAAGCATTGTCCCGTTATAGATGTGATCCCTGGTGCCTGTTAACACTCCGCCAGCGGCGGAGGTTCTTTCTATCTTTCTAGGTTCTTTCCAGACTATCAGAGGTTCTTTCTTTCTTTGTTTAACATCCCCCCCTTTTCCACATTCCTCTGTGGCCCTTATCTGATCTTTGTGGTCCACTTCTTTGTCCTCTACTATTCTGCATTAAAATACTGAATTAATGTGTATATTGTCAATTCTGGAGAACAGATAATTGGGATAAGCCACAGCAACCAAAATATGTTGTTCCCAGATGTGCAATTTATTAGTATTATCACAAACTAACAGCCACGCCTATCTAAGGGTAAGATGTGCTATTTAAATGTGAATATGTAATGTAATGTTCGTACAAATGATCCAAATGTTGGATCAATGTTCACATAAAAAGCATCACTAAAGCTGTGATCTATCATGTACGGAACCTCACCAAGCTTCAGAAGATGCTCTCCTTTCATGAAGCAGAAACACTAACACCTTTATAACTTCCAGGCTGGATACTGTAATGCCAGGCTGGATACTGTAATGCCAGGCTGGATACTGTAATGACAGGCTGGATACTGTAATGACAGGCTGGATATTGTAATGCCAGGCTGGATACTGTAATGACAGGCTGGATACTGTAATGCCAGGCTGGATATTGTAATGCCAGGCTGGATACTGTAATGCCAGGCTGGATACTGTAATGCCTTCCTTTCTGGGTGCCCATCTGAATCCTCACATAAACTTCAGCTGGTACAAAATGCAGCAGCCAGAGTTCTTACAAACACTAAAAATGTGATTATATTAGCCCTGTTCTATGCTCACTTCATTGGCTTCCAGTTAAGTCTCGGATTAACTACAAAATACTGCTGTTGCCTTATAAAACACTGAATGGCCTTGCACCAGAATACCTTAGTAACCTGCTGGCTTTAAACAACCCTCCTCGCTTTCTTCGATCTCAAGGAGTAGGATATCTGTTAGTACCCAGGGTAGAAAGAGCTACGGCAGACTGCAGAGCTTTCTCTTATAGAGCTCTTCAGCTGTGGAATGGTCTTCCGGCGGATGTGCGGGATTCAGGCTGACTCTCAATATTCAAGTCTAGACTAAAAACACACCTGTTTAGTTTAGCTTATAGGGACACTAGTTCTAGCTCTAGCTAACTGCTCACTCCCAGTCAGACCTATAGTGTGAGGTGTAGAGCTGGGTGGGGATCGGTGCCATTGGCTTTGGATAAACTGGACTGTCAGTCTGTCACTTTAGCTTCACACCCCCTTGTGGAACTGGAGTGCTGACATTTCAGGGACTCCCCATGCCTGCCTTCCCACCTGCCTCTCCCTCCTACTTATGCTGCCATAGCCATATCTGCCGGAGCTTACATACTACACTCAAATAACTGTTAGCACTGCCTCTAGTCTCCCCTACTTTGGCTAATTGCACATTTTATTTCCCCTCCTCCCCCTGGGCTGTGCTGCCTGAAGACCCCAAATTTTCAAGATGTCCTGCCTACCCTGCTGCCTGCGACGTCTCCACTACCTGTGACGTCCTTCCGGCCTGCTCACCCTTCTGTCTGTGACATCTTCCCTGTTTACCCTGCTGCCGTACTACTGTTCTCCCTCCCATCTGAAGCAGCTCCAGCACTTGCCTGTCATCACCTCCCTGCCTCCCGCTTTGTGACTGAAATGTTGGGATAATGAGAATTAGGACTTTGCCATCTTGATCATTTGACTTCCTCTGCTGCCCCCTGGAGGATGGGCTCCCCCTTTGAGTCTGGTTAGGGTTAGAGCTTCCTCTACTGCCCGCTGGAGGATGGGCTCCCCCTTTGACTATGGTTCCTCCCAAGGATTCTTCTTTCTAGGGAGCTTTTCCTTGCCACTGTCCCCTCTGAATTGCTCATTGTGGGCTTTGGGAGAGGATGCTGTAAAGTGCTTTTAGACCATGGGGAAATTGTCTTTTCGCCCCTCCCATCTTGCTCTCCAATAGACACGCCGACACATATACAGGTGAGAGGAAGTTTAGGGGTCGCAGCGCAGGATCGCCCAGCATCCAGCACCCCTGCAGCTCAAGGACCCAGCGATGACATCACTCTGCCGGCCAGGAGATCTGAACCAGCGACCTTCTGCTCATGGACACAGAGTCCAAACCCAAAGAGTCACGCACCACACTCAGTATTTACAGAAATGCTTCCTACAGCATCCAGAACTTAAAGGAATATGAGTGGTTTTCCCACTAATAATGAAAACTGGACCATTCTGTATGATGCTGTATCTTTGGTTATTTGTTACACAAAGGATGGTCATGGAAATCTTGTCTTTTTTGTTTTTACTACATCACTACCTTCAGTTAATATAAACTAGATTAAGAAGCCTTGTTGATAAAAGAGGGGAAATAAATTACATATATACATATTCATTTTATATTTTAAACAATGTTTATCTATTTCTGCCGGACTAGATGTGTCGTCACATCCTCAGCCAGGTGCAGGTGAGGCCAGAAGAGGGCGCCAGTGAGCAGCCAGAGACAGCAGTCATACGGAAGCTCCCAGCTCTGGGCTCCATCACATGAACACGCCTGCTGACAATAACACTCACATACCACTTATACACCCTGTGGATAAAGAGCCCTCACTGTTTCTATAGCAGGTTAGGACGCTGTGCCTGTGATCAGAAGGCAGACTGGATGGGAATGGAAACGTAGTAACAAACAAAAAGTGACATCACTACCTTCAGTCATTATAAAGGCTGTGGTCAAGATTAGCTACTGCTATACAAACAGCTATAGCTGTGATTATCAAAATAAAACCCACTTATTAATCCATGAGGAGAAATATCTAATATATATTACACATTTCAAACAATATCCATGTATTACTGCCAGACCAGACATGATTTCCCATCCCCACGTCACTTACAGAGCCGTCCTGGAGTTCTTGACCACAGGCAGCAGCCTGCAGTGCTGATTATCTGATCTGATGTATTTCTTCAGGTCAAACACATCCAGCTCCTCATCTGACATCAGCATCACAAAGGCCAGAGCTGAGTACTGTGCAGGTGAGAGGTGATCTGCTGAAATGTTTCCTGAATTTAGGTATCTTTGTACTTCCTCTACTAGAGAATTGTCACCCAGTTCAGTCAGACAGTGGAACAGATTGATGGTCCTTTCTGGAGATAAATTCTCCTGTATTTTCTCCTTGATGTATTGGGCTGTTTCCTTAATGGTATGGGAGCTGATTCTTGTCGGCCCCAGTAGCCTTTGTAACAGAGTCTTACTGGAGTCTGTTGAGAGGCCCAGGAGGAAGCGGAGGTAGAGGTCCAAGTGTCCATTCTTGCTCTCTAATGCCTGATCCACTGCAGTCTTCAGCAGGTCAGCTGATGAGTTTGACAGAAACACATATAAAGCAGCGAGATACTCCTGGATGCTCAGATGCACAAAGCAGTACACCCTCTCCTGGTACAACCCATACTCCTCTTTAAAGACTTCTGTGCACACTCCAGAGTAAACTGAAGTTTCAGTGACATCAATGCCATTCTCTCTCAGATCTTGCTCATAAAATATGAGATTCCCTTTCTCAAGGTTGTCAAAAGCCAGTTTACCGAGTTTTAAAAGGAATTGCTTGCTGTATTCCTTAAAATTAGTTTCATGGTTTTTCATATACTTGTCATTTTTTAAACTTGTCTGAAAGATCAGGAAGTGTGTGTACATTTCAGTCAGAGTCCTTGGAATTTCTCCCTTGTCATTCTCACTAAAAAACCTCTTAAGCACAGTGGCTGAAATCCAGCAGAACACAGGTATGTGGCACATGATGAAGAGGCTCCTTGATGATTTCACATGTGTGATAATCCTGCTGGCCAGGCTCTGATCATTAAATCTCTTCTTGAAATACTCCTCCTTCTGGGCATCACTGAACCCTCGTATCTCTGTCACCTGGTGGACGCACTCAGGAGGTATCTGATTGGCTGCTGCTGGCCGGGAGGTTATCCAGAGGAGAGCGGATGGGAGCAGATTCCCCTTAATGAGGTTAGTCAACAGTCCATCCAGTGATGATTTTTTTGTTACATCAAACCAGCTCTCATTGTTCTGAAAATCCAGAGGAAGGCGACACTCATCCAGGCCATCAAAGATGAACAAGACTTTGTACCTAAACAGCTCAGAGGATTCAAATGATTTCAGTTCTGGGGAAAAGTGGTGAAGCAGTTCAATCAGACTGTATTCACCCTTAATCAAATTCAGGTCCCGGAAAGGAAGAGCAAATATGAAGTGAACGTCCTGGTTTGCTTTTCCTTCTGCCCAGTCGAGAATAAATTTCTGCACAGAGACTGTTTTCCCGATACCTGCCACCCCTTTAGTGAGTACAGTTCTGATAGGTGTCACACGCCCACATAACCGTTTAAATATATCTTTGTACTTGACTGTAGTATCTCCTGTTCGCATTTTCTTGGATGCTGTTTCAATCTGTCTCACTTCATGTTCATCATTCACTGCTCCAGTCCCACCTTCAGTTATGTAGAGTTCTGTGTAAATCTCACTGAGAAGTGTTGGCTGTCCTTCCTTAGCTTTCCCTTCAAATACACACTCAAATTGCTTCTTAAGTTTACATTTGATTTCCTGTAGCATGAGCTGTCCTGAAAAGAAATGAGAGAAAATGCACTAATTCTCATCGTGATCCTGACCAGTATGAGAGGAAAAATATTTTCCAAAAACACACTTCTTCACACATACATATCTAGATATTTCCCTGTGACTGTAAATGTGAAATTGAAAGTTTTATCATGCGTATTTTACTGGAACACCGCATACAGGACCGTGAATAAGCCTTAGGCTTTGTTTAAATGTTTAAAGCCATTTATCTGGGTAGTAAGTGTATATCTGCTCAGAACCAAAAAAAACACAAAACCCCTTTTCATTTCCCAAACCTCTCCTCAGGGGCACCACAGCCAGTCCATGTATTTGTTAAATTTCACCACCAGCTCACTTCCTTCATTAAATAAATTAGTTTAAAATAAGATACTGATCAGCCACATGAGGTGTGTTAGTGGTCAAGTGAAAAAATACGTGGATATACTGCACGATTTCTGCAAATATTAGGGTGATTTTGGGAGAGGTTCTGAAATGGCAAACACACTTTGACATACATATAATAGTAGATCTACACCAACATGAAGACCATTTAAACATCCTTTTCTCTGGCTGCCTAAGACTTTTACACAATATTGTACATGAACATAATGTTATAAAGCTCTTACTCTTCTCCAGCAAGTCAGCAAGATCATTTTGCTTCATGGTCCTCAGGATGTACAGTGTGATCTTCAGAGCTACCTCTCTAACACTGGTCTTCTGCATCTGACCATCACAGTCCAGGTCATTGTCCTCCTCCAGCTGAAGCTCAGAGCATTCTGGGTAATTCTGATCTAGGTGCCTCACAAACGTCTTCAGTTCGTCCTTTAGAAACTTCATGGCTTTTTCCTCTAGTGACTAAAATAAACAGTCACAGTTAATTATTGCTACTTACACCAAACCTTTTCAGAGTTTCACTTGTGAATCATAGTTTAAAACATATTTTCTTTAACATGATGAATTTCTTATTATACAGCTGTATAAAATCTAAGCTAATTCACATAACAGCCAAGAAAATATATATCAGCAATAAATACAAACCTTCAATATGGATGATAAACCCGATTTATCATGTAGATCTGAACTGTATTCTTCCATTTGGTCTCTGTGAATTAGGCAGAAACATAAAGACATCAATTTATCTACATAAATGTAACAGAGACTGAAAAGTTCCCCATTAAAATTGCTGTTACTGCAGATAAAGAATAACATTGTGGTATATTACAACACCAATTCCAAAAAGTTGGGACATTGTGCAAATTGTAAATAAAAGCAGAATGCAATGATATGGAAATCTCATAAACCTGTATTTTATTCATAACAAAGCATAGAACACATATCAAATGTTTAAACAGACATTTTGCTATTTCATGAAAAATATTGGCTGATTTTGAATGTCATGACAGCAACATGTCTCAAAAAAGTTGGGATCAGGGCAATAGGAGGCTGAAAAAGTTAGTGGTACAAAACCCCAAGAGCTGGAGGAACAATTTGCAAATAATTAGGTCAATTGGCAACAGGTGAGTAACATGACTGGGTATAAAAAGAGCATCTTAGAGTTGCAGTGTTTCTCTGAAGTAAAGACTGGCAGAGGGTCACAATCCCCCTAATACTGCACTGACAAATAGTGGAGCAATTTCAGAAAGAAGTTCCTCAGTATAAAAGTGCAAAGAGGTTGAATATTTCATCATCTACAGCACATAATGTAATCAAACGATTCTGAGAATCTGGAGAAATCTCTGTGAAAAACCGGACTAGATGCCTGTGATATTTTGGCCCTTAGGCAGCACTGCATCACAAACAGGCATGATTCTGTAATGGAATCACTAAATAGGCTCAGGAATATTTCCCAAAAACATTGTCAGTGAACACAATTCGCGCTGCCATGCACAGATGCCAGTTAAAACTCTATCATCCAAAGAAGAAGCCGAATATGAAGATGATCCAGAATCACCGACGTCGTCTCTGGGCCAAAGCTCATTTAAAATGGACTGCGGCTGAGTGGAAAACTGTTCTGTGGTCAGTCGAATCTAAATTTGAAATTCCCTTTGGAAACCAGGGACACCATGTCATCCGGACTAAAGAGGAGAAGGACCACCCAGCGTGTTATCAGCACTCAGTTCAAAAGCCAGCATCTCTGATGGTGTGGGGGTGCATTAGTACATGTGACAGGGGCAGGCTGCATATCTGGAAAGGCACCATCAATGCTGAAAGGTATGTCCAGGTTCTAGAGCAACGGATGCTCCCATCCATACGACGTCTCTTTCAGGGAAGAAATGCATTTTCCCACATGACAATGCCAAACCACACACTGCATCCATTACAGCATGATAGATTCGTCGAAGAAGAGTCCGGGTACTGAACTGCACAAAGAGACACAGCAGGCAGGAAGGACAGTTTTCTATGCAGCCCTTTGTACTCGGTGACATTTAGAGTCATTCACTTGATTAGCAGAGCTAAATACCAGCATTTGATTCACTATCCTCAGTCAGGAAACTGGTTAAATAGCTTGTTAGTTAAATTCAGCACCTACAGGGTTACCCCCCCCCCCCCCCCAGAGTGAACACACAGCTTCCTATGCAACCAGCAAACAGTGAATCCGCCCCCCACTACCCCACCCCCCGATAAGGCTCTGCTTTGCTTATCAATGGAGCCGCCTGCTCTGTGAGCGACTGGCCCACGGCTGCGCCGGCCTGGGACTCGCAGGTGAGCAGGGAAAGTCAGACGGGGGGGGGGCTCCTATCAGCTTGTTGTCTGCATCCCTGCCCCCCCGCTTCTGTACCAGCTGGTCCCCAGGCCCCCACTAGCTGGGGCAATATCGCTGCCTAAATATACTTAAACATTAAACGTGTCATCATCCTGCACATGTTCTCCATCCCAGTGGACATAATGTGCATGATGTCATCAGTGTGCACCACTCCCTCTGGAATGTCCTACTGTCTTACAGAATACTAACCGCTTCAGGGATCACCTTTTGTCTGTCAGCCAGCAGCAGTGAGGGAAAACATACACACAGCTGTCCATGAACTCAAGTGCTGGTGATGCTGCCTCAAACCTTCAGAATGTTCTTATCCCATTAGGATGTGATGGGGATGTGCTGACCGGGGACAGGGGGAAGTGTGAGAGCGGGTGAGAAGGGGAGCGAGCAGTATTAGCGGAGGCAGGCCTCTCAGCTTACACCACCCTGCTGTCGGGGCCCAGCGCCCCCTGGTGTCCATTATCATAGGCGCAACCCAAGACAAACACAGTATCTGCCGGTGCTATAGAGAGATCAGCACAAGTTATACACACTGTGACGAGCTACAACACAGGCTGTAACTCTGCCAGGGGCTGATCTGGGCAGCTAGAGGCACATCGAGGAGGAACAAAGGATGGGGGGGCAGTTTGACTTCCTCCTGACCTGGCGGGGCAGAGTCTGGCAGAGGAACACACCTGACCTCTTATCTGCAGCTGCATAACTGTCCCAGCTGCGCACGCAGGGCAGGCAGCCTGAGAGCTGACAGGGCCTGAGGGGGCAGACGAACACACCTGACACCAAGTCTGTCTTGTATGAACTTTGATTAATTAAAGCTGAACTGCGTTAGCAGAATGACATGAGGCTATGTTTAGAGATGCCACTAGTTTGAGTCTGACGTTTCCGGGAAAGTCTGGCTTTATTTAGCTACTTTCATGGAATATCCCCTTGTATTTGTATTTATCACTTGAATGTAGTATTACATTTGCAGTGTTTCATTATTCTTTTATTGTCATAATTACAGATCAAATACAAGCACAATCAAGCAGGACATGGGAACAAATGAAGTACATACACAATATTTCACATATTTATGTATTTTCATCATTGACTCTGTGTGTGTGTGTGTGTGTTTGTTGATTTTATGTATATCAATGGCGAGGCCATGACTGAACCCATTTCCATGGCCGGACACTGATTAAGTCTGTGAGCTAATCCTCGTTTACGCAGAACAAACCTGCTCTGAGCAGGTTTGGGGATTTGGATGTGCTGCTATGACAACACATCCAGCAAGAGTTTCGAAAAACCATGCCAAGTGCCCCATGTGGCCGGCGTGTACCAACTACCCCAGGCGGCTGGCGTCTGCCAAATGCTCCAGGTGGCCAATTTGCACTCTACATGCCGGGGGGGCAGAGAGCCTTGGGAGTTAATGCTCGCTGTATCTGGAAAGGGCCCCAGGGGCCCAGGTGGTCGGCATGAGCTCTATCTGCTGGGGCCCTCATGGTTAATTTGCCCCTCTGGTCTGGTCCATAACTCAGCCAAGGCTCCAGGGGGCGATATCTTTAGTTTTGTCTGTATTCTATACGGTGGCGGCATGGTGGTGCAGTAGTTAGCACTGTTGCCTCACACCTCTGGGACCCGGGTTCGAGTCTCCGCCTGGGTTACATGTGTGTGGAGTTTGCATGTTCTCCCCATGTCGTCGTGGGGTTTCCTCTGGGTACTCCGGTTTCCCCCCACAGTCCAAAAACATGCTGAGGCTAATTGGAGTTGCTAAATTGCCCATAGGTGTGCGTGTGTGAGTGAATGGTGTGTGAGTGTGCCCAGCGATGGGCTGGCCCCCTATCCTGGGTTGTTCCCTGCCTCGTGCCCATTGCTTCCAGGATAGGCTCTGGACCCCCCCACGACCCAGTAGGATAAGCAGTTTGGAAAATGGATGTATTCTATATAAATAACATCAAATGTTGTTTATATAGAATACAGACAAAACCTTTGTTTAAATTCTCAAGGTGATGGAATCTGTTAAAGGTAAAAATTGCTGCATTCATTATAAATATTTTTTTTCCTCATAGCTTGTATGCGTCTCTGTGCCATTTGACTGAGAGTCTGAATGTCATTAACAGTGTTTGTTTAAATGCACATTTACCTTTGATCAGTAGGAAAAGGTCCCTCTCTGAAGTTGGGTGGTTCATGAATTGACCTGTCACTCTTCAGGGAAACACAGCTGGGTACAGGGGAGTCTGCTCTCTCCATCAGGACACTGTGGGCAGCGAGAGGAAACAAACCCTCATGGTATAAATATAATTCATACAATGGGGACGGCATCACACTGCTGTTTAGCCTTCTGCTCTGCCTTCATGCACTTTGATATGCTGGGAAGCTCTTGATGTAAACAGGCTAGTATACAAATAGCTTTAACGTGAAATAAATTGTCACCTAAAAATTTGATTCCTATATGAAAGGTTTAGCATCACTGTTAAAAACCCCCACAACTAGACTTGACTGATGTTCCTTTTTACCTGTTTATATATGTTTTTGTTTGTTTGTTTAGTTTTGTTATGTGGCCATTTTGTATAGGAGGGATGGTCTGTTGCTCGCCTCTAGTATAAAATAACTGGTTGATTGTGGAAGAAGACGGTGAAGACAGAAGATGGCGAGGTATTTTTATTAAGCTACACATATTAAAGTGCTGCCCACTGACCAGCCCTAGCTAGGAGCCCAGTTTACTTTTATGTTCTGGCCTGACTATAGACCCAGAGAGACATGCATGCTAGTGGGCTGTAACACTGTTACCTCTCAGGGCTCTTTCTGTTACACCCCACAGGGGGGCGCATTTCAGAAGCAGCTCCTCTATTTCCTCTCTCCTTGTCCATTTTTGTGCTGATCCAGACCAGTTGATTCCTGCTGGGGCCTCTGTGAACATGAAGGGTTAATAGATACATCCTATAATCTTTGAATTGTATTTCATAATACCATTGTGATTCTCATTAGTCATTATTATGAAATGTTATGTCACATTATGCAAATGTGACGACTTCAATAATTCAAACTGTACTGCACAATAAAGAACAACTTTCCACACTGTTGTTCCACCAAATTTAGTATTTATCGGTGTTCGGTCAAACCACACAACCGCCGGTGTGTGTTATGGTAGCATGTTTCGACAAGGGAGCAGAACCCGTCAGAACATCGGATCCTGCTCTTCCACTCCCACCTTCTCTGCACTCCATGTGCGCATCTATGTAATAATGTTCTTGCAGCGATCATGTGTAACCTATTTTGAAATTTACCCCGAAAAAAGATGCTATTTTCCGATTGGCTATTAGGTGGCTGTTAGCTCTGTATAACTCGGGACAGCTATGAACTCGGCGGAAAACTCCACTCCGATTGGCTACGCCACGTCCATTAACCTTATATAACGGGACGCCATGGTGGGGGGTTATTCCTTACTTCTCAGCGTGAGAAACACAAGGTATGACGTGAGAACTGGTTGAAATGCGTGTGTCTCATGGTCAATGAGTGGGACCTGATAGCCCTGTGAACCGTAAGTGACCAATAAATGTCAATGTAACTGGATTATATATACTCCCTTATATATTATATATACATTTTAAAATTCCATACTTGGGGGGGTCGGGGCATCACGTCGGTAATTTCATCAAAAACATTGACAAGTAAATTTAGATTTTTTAAAAATATATTACAGGCCAATTTGCTGAAATAAAAAATACATATAAAAAACATACAGTCACGTGAGAAAATTAGGACGCCCCATTAAATATTTAGTTCTTTATTAAGAAATATCAACATATCAGTATGAAATCTTCTTTCAAGCTATATCTGTAGATAAAGATGTAATTACATCATCTACGCAAAAACAAGAAACAAATTCACCTATTTATGAAAAGAAATTGACGAAGATGCTAATTTCCACTGAGGAAAAAGTTTGGACCCCCTCACATTCATCACTATTTAAAATGCCTAGAGTTAGATTCAGGTGGCACCATATCAGGTGAAGATGGTTAGAACATCGTTACAGAGCTTTTTGGTGGAGCCTGTCTTATTTAAACCACAGACATTTAGTCTGGTTTGCCCTTGATTGTGGAAATGAGTGATATCACCATGTGAGATCCAAAGAGCTCTCTGAGGCCTTCAGAAAGAAGCTTGTAGATGCATACGAGTCTGGGAAGGATATAAAAAGATATCAAGAGAGTTTGAAATCAGCCATTCCACTCTCCGGAAAATAATTTACACAATAATCCACATTTAAAACAACTGCCAGCAGGGCCAGGGCAGGCTGTCCTAGCAAGTTCAGCCCAAGAGCAGACAGCAGCATGCTGAAAGACATCTCCAAAAATCCTAAAAGGTCATTACGGGTCATACAGGAAGCTCCTGCCACAGCTGATGTCAAGGTACATGCATCTAGCACCAGAAAGAGACGCACAAGTTTGATTTAAATGGGAGCTGTGCAAGCAGGAAACCCTGCTGTCAAAAACACATCTGAGCAACATTGAAGTTTGCCAGAGACCATCAAGACACAGACTGGGACTTAAGGAACAATGAGCTATGGACAGATGAATCTGACATTGAATTAGTTGGGCGCAGTAAGAGAATGTTTGGCATAAACCAAAGAGCTTTTGAGCAAAAGAACCTCATAGCAGCTATGAAGCTTGGGGTGGAAATGTCATGGTTTGGGGCTGCTTTGCTGCAGCAGGACCTGGCCAGCTCACCATCATAGAATCCACTATGACGTCTTCATCATATCAGAGGGTGCATGTGCCAAGGAATGGCTTACAAGAAAGAAATGGAGAGTTCTGGAATGGTCAAGTCAAAGCCCGGATCTGAATCCTATTGAGATGCTGCGGGGTGATTTGAAGCAGAAGTGCATGCAAGACACCCTTCAAACATCACACAGCTTAAGGAATTCTGCATTGGGGGGGGGGACTTTCTGCCAGTCAAATTAGAGATTGATAGATGGTTATAGGAAACGTCTCGTTGAGGTTATTTCAGCAAAAGGGGGAAATACTAGCTAACTTTTTCCTCGGTAGGAATTGCCATCTTAGTTAATTTCCTTTGTTAAATGAGTGAATTTGTTTCTTGTTTTTGCATAAGTGATGCAATTACATCACCTTTATCTACAGATTTGAAAGAAGATGTAATCTTGATATTTCTTAATAAAGAATAAAATCTTTCATGGGGTGTCCTAATTTTTTTCACACGACTGTACGTATCCACACCTGGAAAACACCAAGATCAAACTCCATACTTTTATTTAAGTAAGTCAATCATGTATATTTTACTATTGGTTTAATCTGACGAGTATAATCTTACCTGGCAACAAAAATATCTTTCTATTTTTCCAGAATCATATTCGTATTTCTTGACAAAATGGTTACATGCCAGCTGTAATTTTTTTTCTTTGTAAAGTAGGAAAACTGACGTTGGCAAAGTCCATTATCCCGGACAAAATGGCGAATCCTGGTTTAAGTCGCTTTCACTATTATGGGACGTGCGGCATGGTTTTCATTTACGATAAAAAGTTATTCCGCTAAGAAACTGGCTAGTTGTTTCTCTGCTGGCAGTATTAAAACTATATCAATTATGGACTGAAATCCATTATAGTTTTGTCTAATATCGCCGGTGCCAGCAGTACCACCTATTTTGTAAGACAAAATGCACTGGGTAACCATGCACTTCTCTCATAAATATTAATGAGACATGTCCTACCACTCTGCAAAAAGGAAAATTTTTCCTAATTTTTTCCCCCCCGCGAGCGCACGAGGCAACATGGCTGCATCTAGCAGCAGAGCTCCAGAGCCTCTGGAGAACCACGCGGCAAAAAAGGCTCGTACACAATCTTCCAAAGTTTGGGAATATTTTAGTCATGACACCTTTTCTGTACTCTACCGTAGCCGACGTTAATGAAACTGTTTCATCTGTTTTATATTTTCTTAAGTTTACTTATTCTGTCATGTAAGACTTAGACAAATTATGATCGTTTACGACTACTCTTACATACTGTAGTTTAAATCGTTCCTTGCTCACTGAAGTAATCTTAACTAAAAGCTACCTTTGCTAGTGTTTGTTAAAAACAAATTTCTCTAGTTATGAAATCATTCCATGTTTTAGCATCTATTTCAACATTAAAGTCAAATTGGTGTACTGAAATCCATCCATTTTTCCAAACCGCTTATCCTACTGGGTCGCGGGAGGTCCGGAGCCTATCCCGGAAGCAATGGGCACGGAGGCATGGAACAACCCAGGATGGGGGGCCAGTCCATTGCAGGGCACACTCACACACCATTCCCACACACTTGCATTCCTACGGGCAATTTAGCAACTCCAATCAGCCTCAGCATGTTTTTGGACTGTGGGGGGAAACCGGAGTACCCGGTGGAAACCCCACGACGACATGGGGAGAACATGCAAACTCCACACACGTGACCCAGGCGGAGACTCGAACCTGGATCCCAGAGGTGTGAGGCAACAGTGCTAACCACTGCACCACCATGCCACCCAAAGTTGAAACAGGTGCTCAAAAAATATTTTACAATCTCACAATTTTAACCAGCAAGTTCTCTCCTGGACACACACACACTCAATTAACCACAACTGCTCTGCTTAGTGAAGCACAAATACGTGGCACCCGTGTCAGTGTGATTGCTTATCATTTAGCACTGAATGAGTGCAGTGCGCGGGTGTGGAGGTGCAGTGAGTGATTGCTTACTATTGCTAACCTCTGTGTTATGACCTGATCGTACGATCCTCTTGTGTGCCACTACCCCTCATGTGATCATCTGAAGCCACCTCTGAGTATCCCCGGAGTTCGCTTTGCTGCCGCTGCCCCCTAGAGGAAGCTGGAGGCTCAGCTGCCTGCCGCTAAGTCTCTGGCTGGGACGTTCTTCACCCTCCAAGGCCTTTTCTGGAAGGTGATGGAGGATTTAACAGTGAATGACTCCCCAGAGGCTGCCCAGTTGTGCACACAGCTTCAAGGGGGGTATGCAGCATTCGCCCCAACTTCACCACCACGTGAGCTAGACAAAATAGCAGAGAACCCTGCATTTCAGGGACTTTGTGGGGGTTCAGGGACAGTTAACGCCAGAGATGGAGTGCAGTGTAGCGCTGAGGTACCGGCAGGCAACGCAGCAGGTTGGACTGATGCTAGCCTTGTAAATAGTTCTCCATGGTCACATGCATTGTAATGTCAATTATGGTGTTAAATATTAATATGTGTGTGTGTGTGTGTGTCTGTGTGTGTGTGTGTGTGTGCGCCCACCGTACGTTAGGAGTGTGCGCATTAACGGGCACGGTGGGCAGTATGAGTGCGTTGTGAGTACGATTGACCCGGGTGCAATAAAGGCCACCTTGTGGTTGAAACCAGAATTATCTCAGTATCATTAATAAGCAGCATGGCTCCGTCACACACGCTGTTCAAGAAATATGTTGCTAAATTCGTTTTTCCCAACCGACCAGGAAAGCTGCAGTTTTACAGGCTATTATGAAGGTGACTGTAGGAATGAAGACGTCTTTCTGATAGTCACGCAGATGACTGTGGTTACAACACGCAGTATGTTTTACAGTGTCTTTGGAGTTGGCTTAAAGTAAAAGGCGGGTAAAATGGACTATTCTGTTTTTATATATTGTATATTAAAATAAACTGATTTGTGTTCATTATAATTGCGCTCTGGGGTAATGGAGTTCCACGACGTCAGTTTTGCTTATTTACAAAGAAAAATATAAATATGGTTGATATTTAATAGTTAACTAATTTCTAGAATATGGCCTATAAGTTATTATATGAATACGGATGCTGAAATCCGTCTGCACATTTACTGTACATGAGTTCCCCATGAACCCCAAGCCGAATATTTACGCCCCGATGCCAATGTTCCTTGAAAAAATCAACCCCAGGTAAACTTCACCTATAGCCCCGGATCTTTAAATTGGTGGAAACTGTTCCAGCCAAATGCGTGTCAAAAAAACTTTGTTTAGTAGGACTTCTCACAAAACCAATAAATTAACCAGTTATTGGGGTGTGTTACATTTTGCACGCTATTGAGATGTAGCTTACATATTTTTGTTGGACAAACTCACTTTGTCCAAACTATACCTTCGACCGCCTCCATTTTTATAGACGATTATGAAAGTGAAAGAATTTCAAATGCATTTTATATAACCACACAGATCACGGAAGTAAAATGTAAAATTTAAGTACGTTTGGGATTTACTAGTTGTATAATTACTGTAATAAGGTACGTCTCATATTAAAGATTCCGAAATCCTTCTAAATTAGTGATGGGAATTCCGGCTCTTTTAAGAGAGCCGGCTCTTATGGCTCCCAAGTGGCTCTTCAGATTTTATTTGGTGCTTAATATATATTTTAAGAAAAATAATGTAAAATTATTAGTGAAATGAATTACTATGGTTGGAAATCACGTGCAATCATTTTAGCCAATTCCTCATCAATTGTTTTCTGTTTTACTGGAGTCATAGCTTTTTGCACAAACTGTCTCATAGAGCTCTAGGTTGTAGGTCTAGGTGGTTGTGGTGCTGTACTGGATGACGGTGTAGACACTGACAAACTGGCACTTTCAACAGTTGCAGTAGACAAACTGTGACTTTCATTAGTAGCAGGTTCACTTGCTTGCCTTTTTTCTTCCCACTGCACTGATGGATGTACAGTTCTCAGGTGCCAGTGCAGGTTATTTGTAGACCCTGTTCGATATGAGATTTTAACCTTGCACACTCTACATTACTTTGTATTATCAATGTAATTGAAATGTATCCAAATTTCACTCCGTTTCCTGCAGTCACTCTTTTTGTCGTGCGCGTCTCCTTCCTGTTTCTTTCTCTGTGCCTGCGATTGCTGTATTTGTCTATGGGTGCGTTCGACTTCACGCAGCCGTTTGCAGCGCTGGCTTAAAGCAATGCATTCTGGTCCTGACGCAATGCATCACGGTTAAATTGTTTTTGTCCGACAAAACATCACCACCTGTGACCATGTCACATGGTACAAAAACCTCACGAGAGCAAGGCGACATAATAGGCCGTAAGGTGAAGCAGCTTTTCGTTTCATTCCGTTCCCATATATGGGGCACTACATTCTTTTTATTCCAATAAAAGGATCAATTGGTATAGAATGAAAAAATAAAAGTTCCCCATATATAATCCAGCAGTTATTTTTTTACAAGTGTATAAATTTGGCAATAGTCCCATCCTCGCGTAATCATTTTTTAAAGGTGAGAGATGCGGCTTCGCGTCACGTGCTTGCCGCTAGACCAATGAGATGGCATAACGTCGGAACGACATGTAAACATGGTCCAAGATGGCAGCGCCCTTGTCGTCACTATCGAGTAGCGAAGAGGGTGAAATTATTGTCAGACCTCCACCAAAAGTCAGTAAAAGGGTTTATAAACAATGCATCTCACGTCCATAAAAAAAGAAGAAACGAAGGATTTTACACGCACACGGTGGGATACATTTAGAAACTGCATCAAACGGTGGCTTGACTTGCTGGGTGAGAGTCAGAAAATAGCAGAAACATACAAACATTGTCTAGAAATCGAGTTTGACCGTGTGCCCGAAGACGCAGGGTTTCACTCCACTTGCTACCGGCGTTTTATTGACAAAAAGCGCTTGGATGCGGCCGAGAAACGAGTTTCACGGCGCCCTGAAGCTGGTGATGATCATAACACAGACCAGTCTGTGTCATCGGGAAATAGTATTTCGTCAACGTATTGCCCAACAAAAAAACTTAGGTCCAGTACCGGACTGCCGATAGCTTGTTCGGGTCCTGTACTTCCTGCTTTGTGCATAATTTGCAAGAAAACGGACAAGTACATCACTGTGGCAGGCAAACGCCAGAAGGACAATCTTTCACAAGCGGAGACGCTGTCGGCAGGTATAAAGCACACGTTTGAACTTAAAGTTATATGCCATATACTGAGAACCAGAACTAACTTTCAAATACATCAATATTTACATTACATGTACATTATAATGTTTATAGTGCAGTCAGTTTTTGCAAACACATATGCATGAACAGTGAGAACTGTTATGTTTTTTTTAAATACATATTTATTACAGGCCAGTTGCTCAAAGCAGCTGAGATGAAGGAAGACACTAGCATTCTTGTGCATATTAAAGACAAAGACCGTGTGTCTCTGGAAGTACGACATCACAAGTCCTGTTACAGACAGTACACCAGGTTCTTGACAAAGTCTACTAGATTCCATGCTGAATCCTTTTGACTCACACCAAGATGGCATTGTGTGTCTTAGCTCTGGAATAGTTGCAGCTAAAGAAATTATGATGGATTTGCTCACAGCTTCAGAAAAGGGGGAAAATGCTGTTCAGGAATTTATGGACCAAAGACTGCTATCACCATCAGTTGACATATTTGCCCCCATCAAAAAACTAAAACTAAAGACATTCAGTGATCAAGCCAAGACAAAGAAGAAATCTGCAGCAGGCAAGGAAGTAATTCTACGTGCAGACAAGAAGCTTTTCTCCAGACTGCTCGTCATAGGTCAAAGAAGAAAGATAGACTTGAGGGAAATTCTCTCCTACTCCTTGGGAACTGTGTCATATCCTTTATCAAGTGCTGATGGTTCTCTTGCAAAAACAAACAAATCAGCTCTCATGGATGTTCTGGAAACCAAAGGTGGAGACTGTTTAGTTGACAGAGTACCAGTAAATGGAGCTATACTTTTTGATGGCATGGCAGTCATTCAAGCCATTCAGTCCATACCAAGTACCTTCGGGGAGCTTGCTGACACTATTCTACAGTACTTAGTCAAGCTTGCTCTCAAGCACAACTGTACACGGATAGATTTTGTGATAGACAAGTATCCAGAAATTAGTATTAAAAATGTAGAACAATCACGCAGAGCTGTTGGTGGCACACAACAGGTAAAAATTTATGGACGGGATCAAAAGACACCAACACAATGGAAGAAGTTTCTGTCGGATGGGACAAACAAAGAAGCACTGGCAGAATTCCTCTATGTAATGTGGCGAGACGCTGATCTTACCATTTTAGGTAAGGACTTACATTTATACATAACACATGGAGACCTGTGTCACTGCATGGCTGTAACAGAGGATTTACAAACTGTCAGTGCTGTTGAAAATCTGACATGTGATCATGAGGAATGTGACACCAGGTTGTTTTTTCATGCAAAACATGCTGCACAGGAACACCAAACTGTAGTCATCAAGAGCCCTGATACTGATGTGGCAGTGATTGCATTAAGTCTGCAGCCAGATTCACCATGCAGATTGTATTTTTTCACTAGGGTTGGCAACAAAACGAGGATCATTGACTTATGTAAGGTGTCATCAGCTCTCGGCAACAGTGTATGTTTGGCACTTATTTGGATCCATACCTTCTCAGGCTGTGACTCTACAAGTGCCTTTTATGGCAAGGGGGAAAAAAAGTCATTTTCTGTTGCTTGCGAGAAAGAGGAATACCTGACTGCATTTATAAATCTGGGTAGCAGTTTTAATTTGGACCAGTCTACCTTTGAAGTGCTTTGCAAATATGTCTGTCACCTATATGGCCAATCATGTGCTAAAAGTCTGAACGATGCACGATACAAAGCATTCTGCATGGCATCATCAGCTTTGCCAGAACGATCCATGCCTCCGACAAGTGATGCTTTGTACCAACACTGCAAAAGGGCAAACTACCAAGCAGCCATAATGAGACATTCTCTGAAAGGTAAAATGTGTGCCCCTTCACCTGTTGGCAATGGATGGCACCTCGAGGATGGGGAGTTAACAGTGACGTGGATGACTAGAAATCCAGCCCCTGATAGTGTGTTGCAGGTTGTCCACTGCAGTTGCAAGCAAATGTGAGACTGGAAGATGCTCCTGTATGTCTGCAAATCTGTCCTGTACAGATTTATGCCGCTGTCTCAATTGTACAAATGTTTTCCAGGAAACACAGGAAAGAGCTACATGTGAAGATGGTTCTGATAAAAGTGATAAGGATAGTAGTGATGAGTAAAGGTGATCTGTGTCACAGGTTACTTGGATTTGAGCTGTAATGAAGCCGCTGTAAAATGTTTAATATTTGTCGTTATTGAAAAATTAGTGCAGCAGTCCAGCATTTCAAGTCATTTTAGCCAACTTGGACCAAAAACTGTTTTTATCTTTAATTTTGTGTGATTCCTAAGTGCCTACTGAACATTTTGATAAATAAAACATAACAAAAATGTTTAAGTTTCAATTTGTTCTTCAGTTTTATTTGGTGCCAATCGGTGAAGTTGAAGTGCGTTATAAAAAACAAATTGCATTATTTCATGGTCTTCCTTCAAAATTGAGTTGATTAATGCACCAATACTTGTCTCAGATATGTAGCTACATGTATAAATGTGGATTTGACATATATTTCGTTTTGATTAAATGCGTATTAATAAAGTTACAGGCCAAACTAGCAGCATGAGATTTTCGTTTTTTGTAAATTCCTAATTATACACATTTTTGCATCCTGACAAAAACTGCAGTATTTCTTGTGGAGAACTTTTAACATAGAAGCCATAAGACTGTTGTCTATCCAGAAATTCATTAAAAACGTAGTGCCCAGACGTGGGAACGAAAAGTGATTTCTAGCCACTTTTTCTAGGTTCACCTTATGGCCTATAAAACTTAAAGCCCAAGTCGAACGCACCCTGCATCACCGCGCTCCCCGTCCTGCTCAGAGCAGACGCGCATCGTGTGGTTGACCAATCCGTGCAGCTTGAAAAAAAAATAGAACTAAAAAAGCGGCTCTGACTCCGGCTCACAGGCAGGAGCCGGCTCCTCTCGTTCACTTCAAAGAGCCGACTCCGATCGTTCACTTCAAAGAGCCGGCTCCGAGAGCCGTTTCGTTCGCGACCGACACATCACTATTCTAAATGAGTTCCGTGGGTATAACGTGATTCAACAACGGAATCAAACAGTTCCGCCAAAAAAACGCCTCAAAAAAAAAAAAAAAAAAAGAATACGAAATATGGGGTTTACTAGCTACAATTTGCACGGTATATAGGTCTATTTGTTTAAGAAATTCACCTTTTCCAGTTCAAAACATTTTATATAGTCGCACAGGTAATGGTAGCCACACAACTGTTCATGAATATTTAATATTGCAGCAATTGTCATTTCAGGGTTACCGTACAGTTGTTGACTTAAAATGCTGTGCTATAGCCTAATATGAACATAAAACAATTACATCGCTTAAAAGTAAAACTACAGTCAAATAGATTCTTCTATATTGTATCTGATCTTTTAAAATAAACTGATTTGCGTGAATTATAACAGGGCTCCGGGGTAATGGCGTAATTGCAACGTCTGTTTTCCTACTTTACAATGAAAAATTGCTAGAAAGAGTTAATATATTAATACAGATTTGTAGAAAGATTTCAAAATCTTTATGAATTCCCCAGGAATGTCGCGGTCGGTGAACAAGCGTAAAGACCAATTCCAGCCAAAGACGTTTCAACAAAACATGGATCAGCTGGACACAAAACCACTAAACGAACGAGTTATATTGGATTTCTTACATTTTGCACGGTACTGAAATATGCAAATATTTGTATAAAAAAACTCGGCTTCTCCAAACCACATTCGACCGCCGCAGTTTTTACAAACAGTTGTGGAAGTAAAAGTTCAAAAGCATTGGATATAGTCACACGGGTAACGGAGGTTAAAGGTAAAATATAAGTACATCTGGAATTTAACAATATTAATATACAATTGCTAGAATTACTGCCATTATTAATACAGATTTTGAAATCCTTCTGCACATCTACATAAGTTCCTTAGATATAAAATGATTAGAGAACATCACTGACAGTTCCAGAAGAGAGCTTAAAAAATTAGAAAAAAAATACAGAATGACAAAATTAACGAGTTATGGGGTTTACTAGCCTACAGTTTATACGGTGTATAAGTCAATTTCTTTAACAAGCTCACCTTTTCCAAACGACCCTCGAAAGCTGCAGTTTTACAGACAAATGCGAAAATGAAAGTATAGGAGCATTTTATATAGTCGCACAGGTAATGGTGGCCGCACCTTAGTTCATGAATATATAATACTGCGGCAATTCTCATTTCAGGGTTACAGTGCAGTTGTTGTTATATATCCTAATTTATGCATACAAGTAGTTACATCTTAACGACTACGGTCAAATCACGCGCGCTTTACGTAACATTACGATATCAAATGGGAAATAATACTCTAAGCGATCGCGCATAGAAAATGGCTCAAGATTTACTGTCATATCTATGAAGTGCAGGATGCACTAAAATAAAATGTTCTTCTTTTCCCATAATGCAAAAAACAAGTTATATACTATCTGAGCGTTAAAGTTCTAAGCAATTTCCAGACAAAATTTAGTCAATTGTACCATTTTCTAGTGATTGCACTTCGAAAGCTATGGTTCTACGTGAATTTGCTTATATGAGCCAAGTTTGACAGGACACATCCCAGAATTTTCCCATAGTGTATGAACAAGCCTTATACCCTCTAAAAGGCAAGGTCCCAAGCTATTACCAATACACATTTTGCTTAACATTCACTGAACCATTTTCAAGAAAAGGTACTTTGAAATCTGTGTTTGTTTATTTATTTCAGTTTTTAAGTTTAACAGACCTTAACTCCCATAATTTTCCCATAATGCATCAACAAATATTTTTGTGGTTAAAATTATACATGCAGTTGTAGTTATTATTAGATTCTCCTTTTTAAAACCTTCAAATTAATACATGGTTTTTTTGGAATCGGACAAAAAATGACCGAGTTACATCCGTTAGAAGTTGTTTACATCAACAGGGCTTTATAAAATCGAGTTCTATTGGTTCAGAGTGATGTCATTGGAAATTCTATGCAAATTTTTAGAAAGCAAGCGAGTCTCGCTTCACGGTGAAACCAAACAATCAGTGGGGAGATTCCCAGTCATGCAGCGAGTGAGTGGAGAAAAACAAGAAAATTTAAGATAAAGGACTAATTTCTGAAGACAAAGCCCGTACAAAACATTTAAATTATGATGGTTCAATGTATTTATTTGCTATTTTGATTATTGGGATCGATAGGTGATGACTTAATTTGACGAAAATTAACATTTTTGACTCTAGCTCATAATTAGTCTGTGCGCATTCCGACTCATTTTGTCAGCACGGGTCACAAATTTATTGGTCACTGGGCGGAGCCTAGTGGGCTATGGTGTCATTGGTGGAAAACACTTCAGGGTAACAATTTATTATACGAGTCATTTAAAAACCCAAATCTAAAACATCAGCAATTCATCACATGCAAATGTTTCACATAAATTAATAAATGTCTTAAGAATTTGTAAATGATTTCTTCATCATTGACTACAGGATTAGTAATCATTTAGGAATGATGTGTTTATGATCATTTACCCTTTAAATCATTTATAAATGTTTAAGGTTTTTACAAATGATTAGTGAACCCTTAACTACATGCTTATAAATAGCTTATTAACAATATGCGAATGATCTGTTCATCATTAACTACAGGCTTCTAAATGTCTAAATGTGGTGTTGTAAATCATTAGTTAATATTTAACACTTCCCTCCCCTTTCAACAGACCTCACTATAGTCTGTTTCTTAGACACTTTGATCTCATGTAGCAGCTGACCGATAGCACCTTCAGGGTCTGTGTAAATGGTTTTCGTCGTAGTGATGGCGATGTTTATTCTATTCCTGGGGGGGACTCCAACAATGGAGACAGTGGTGACTCAGTCTGATTATAGTGCTGCATGATGAGCCCATAGGCAGAATATTTGTTTGCTCCCGGGGGGGCAAACAAAAAACATCTACCTTATGTGTCAAGGCACGTACTGATGCACACACAACCTGCCATTTTCTCTGCCCATATGCAGTGTTTCATTGTACTGATGCACACACAACCTGCCATTTTCTCTGCCCGTATGCAGTGTTTCATTGTACTGATGCACACACAACCTGCCATTTTCTCTGCCCGTATGCAGTGTTTCATTGTACTGATGCACACACAACCTGCCATTTTCTCTGCCCGTATGCAGTGTTTCATTGTACTGATGCACACACAACCTGCCATTTTCTCTGCCTATATGCAGTGTTTCATTGTACTGATGCACACACAACCTGCCATTTTCTCTGCCCGTATGCAGTGTTTCATTGTACTGATGCACACACAACCTGCCATTTTCTCTGCCTATATGCAGTGATTAATTTGTGCTGGACCTCAGCTCTGGGCTCGGAGTCGTCTGCGCTCCACCCCCTCAAACGCGACACCCAATAGAATTAAACTTAAGATGCCTTTGAGTTAAGCTTTGGAACAAATGCAAATTGAACTAAAGAAATGTATATTTATAAAAATGTTTGTGTTGTATGATTTTTTTGACATTCATCCAAATGTACGTTTCACTTACCTGACTTCTATCTAACAGGTGACAGGGCTGTCCGGGGATTGTGTGTTAGTACATGCTCTGTGCTGATGCATGAATGCTGCGATACCATCTAAGCACAGAGGACTAAAAACAGGTAAATCCTGTAAGTTAAGATTCTTTAAGTAACTATAAATTTCACCACAGTTCTTGGAAATTAAACAGAAAGCTGATCAGTCCTGGCTAAAGATTATGTCTGAGTTCCGAACACTAATAGGAAGTTTATTCCATAGCTGTGGTGCTTTATGAGCTAATGCTCTTCCCCCAAAGGTAACATTCTTTATTCTGGGTATGGATAGAAGATCTGCATCTTGTGATCTAAGCGTACGATTCTGAATGCAGTTGCAAATGAGGTCACTCACATACTGCGGTGCAAGACCATTTACAGCTTTATAGGTTAAGAGCAGTGTTTTGTAGTCAACATGAAATCTAACTGGCAGCAAGTGCAGTGAAGATAAAATTGGGATAATATGATCATATTTTTTAGTTTTGGTGAGGACTCTGTCTGCTGCATTCTGGACTAGCTGGAGTTTATTTAATGATCTATTTGGACAGCCAGAGAATCAGACATTACAGTAATCAAGCCTGGAGGGAATAAACGCATGAACCAATTTCTCTGCATCTTGAAAGGAGAGCGTGTTTCTTAACTTGGCAATATTACGCAGGTGAAAGTAGGCGGTACGGCTAATGTTAGAAGCATGTACATCAAACAAAAGATCAGAGTATAGAATAACACCAAGGTTTTTAACAACAGTACTTGGTGTAATAGATAGTCCCTCCAGATTGACTGTGATGTCCGATAGTTTACTTCTGGTGGCTTTAGTGCCAGTAAGAAGAACCTCAGTCTTGTCTAGGTTCAGCTGGAGGAAGTTGTCTGACATCCACTTTTTGATACACATTAAACATTCTTCTTTTGAGTGAAACCCATAGAGTCTAGTATATTTGCAAAGGCTATTGTCAGGGGATCATGTTCGTTGTCTACATGAATATTAAAATCCCCCCACAATTATTGCTCTCTCAGTTGAAGTAACCAGGTCTGAAAGGAATTCAGCAAATTCAGCTCAGAATTCTGAATAAGGACCCATTGGACGATACATTATAATGAGGGGGAGAGACAGAGTTTTAGATTTTGAACAGATGCTTGAGATTTTGAGGAACAATAATTCGAATGATTTAAATTTAAATCCCGTCTTCTGCATTATTGGTAGTGTTTTTTCATAAATTGCTGAAAGCCTCCCCCTTTACCATGGAGTCGGGGTCTGTGCTCATAACTATACCCCGGAGGTGTCGCCTCATTTAAGGCTAAGTACTCATTAGGTTTTACCCATGTCTCTGTTAGACAGAGCAGGTTTAGGACGTGGTCAGAAATGATTTCATTTAGAATAAGTGCCTTAGTCGTTAGTGATGTAGTATTTAGTAATCCTATTTTTAGCTTAGTGGTGCAGGTGGTCTGCATCAGCTGTATTTTTAGTTCGGGGCACAGACACAATGTCAGTATGGTGGCACCTGGGTGACGACTCAAGGCAACTCGCAGGCGGCCGGTTTAGGCTTTCTGCCTGTGGCCAGGCCTTAGCTCCGGTTTGTCAAAGGCCGCCTAAACCTGCACCTGCATAAAGGCTTAAAATGTAAGACAGGAGGATCTGATCCAGGAGGTCAAGGACATTAAATCCCCTGCTGGTCATCTCCCCCCCCCCCCCCCCCAATTGGCACTGTATAATTTATTCAATTCTCTATGATTATTGCTTGCTTTAATTCTGCGGTATTTATTTACATTCACATTGAACTGTATATATGAAGCTTTGTGTCCAGCCCCCTATTTCTCACTGTAGAACCCCCCCCCCCCCCGCCACTTTCTTTGTGTGTCACACTGTCTGGAACGTTATGTCATGTGACTGTATATCTGTTTCTGGTTGGTTTGGCGATAAAGCCCTCTTGAGTTGTGTTGATTCTGCGGGGTAGATGATGAAGTAAAAACAGACCGACACAGTACAGATACATTGTAATGCTTCTCTTCACCGACACTATTTTGCTCCCTATTACTTGAAGGTCACAGTGTGAGATCAGCTAATGTGCAGCACCCCTGGAAGAATGCGGTAATATGACTGCGTACGTCTCAGACGTAATTTCATGTAAACATGCGTATAAAACAATGGCATGTTATGTACGAACATAGCGGACATGCCTCAACCCGCAATCTGCATGCCAGAGGAGGGCAGAATGGCAATTTACCTTTTCCTACTCATGCACATGTATTCATGGGAGGATCAGGCTAAAAGTGGGAGTTTTGCCCAAACACAAGGGAGGAGATGGTCAAAGAGACACGGGTTACGGATTCTGCTGCATGTATGAAAATTTGGTGGAAAGATAACGTCTGGTTTCTGCTGAAATTCCTTTGCATGTGACAAGCAGGTATAATCCAGGTAGCGCTTTTTCATACACAAAAAAATCTGGAAGAATCGCCCCCCCCTTCCCAATCCACGAGCACATTTATCGAAACATAAAACACACAGCACATTCCATTAATGTGTAAGTCATATGTGATGCCGAACTACAGATTACAAATGTTTTGGCAAAATATCCTGGGTCTGTCGATCACCAGGCCCCTAGTCGGAATTTGCAAACGGTTGTAGATTTGCTGAGCTGCAGTCGTTGGGTTGGTAACTGACTGTTAGGGATACGCAACGTCAATTTAATTATAATAAAACATATACGAGCACGGTAGCATATTGACTAAATATGACAAGTGCTGGTTGTTCTAAATGCTTGCAACAGTAGTTGAAATGGAGCTGGTGGGCAAACAAATTCCAATAATTTGTTGTGGAATAAATAAAAAGATGCTTACCACATAACTATGCATTTCCAAAAGCCCTTTTGCTTAATCTGTAGTAGACAGCACTGTTTCAGAAGATGAAACTGCACTGAAAAAATTAAAATCATTTTACGATCACTAGTGCACGATGATATAACGAAATACATAGATAAGTGTATACAGAGTGACAAATAATCAACACGTCATAATTAATAACCACAGTCAACATAAGATCAGAATATAAAGTATTGGAGAATTTCGCAAAATTAACACACATTAACATAGCTTGTTAATTAACATGGCTTGCCTGTGTAAATGTTTCAGAGATGGTATATGTGAGAAGTGACATTGCAATGTAACAGTAAATGGCAAAGTTCAGTTCATAAACAGTCTGCCCTACTGTAAGATAAATTTCATAGAATTAATCAATATAGAAGTGTCATGGTATTTCAGTGACCTCTAGTGGTTAATCTTGAACTGCAGATATATGAGAGGGATTGCTGGGAAAGTGAGTACAAGATATTTATGTTCCATTCACAATTTAATGTGTGGAATAGTGCATGGTGGTGCAGTGAAGGGTATGTGAGTGTGCCCTGCGATGGGCTGGCCCCCCCATCCTGGGTTGTTCCCTGCCTCATGCCCATTGCTTCTGGGATAGGCTCCGGACCCCCAGCGACCCAGTAGGATAAGCAGTTTGGAAAATGGATGGATGGAAATCTGTTTCACCATCATCATACCATATAAACAGGGAAAATGTGAATGACTAACATTTCAATTTATTAGCCACAGTTATGACTGTTTCTCTTCTGAAAAATCAGGAGGAAAATGTAGAGTTAATGAGCATTTCAGATGATGGCCAGAATGACGTGATTATATCTCATACCTGAAACTTCTCAGTGACCTTCTCACAACATCAACTCCCTGTTGTAAAACCAATATGATTCTTTGTGTCTGTTGCTGATGCTACTAAATGGAAATATGCTCCAGTGAAAAAAATAAACTCTGTTGTAGGTACTTAAAAGCCTCGTGAACACAGATGGGGATCATGTGGATTTGTCCATCCAATCAGATGTTGCATAATTTCACACTTAACAGAAACCCTGACACATGATTTCACTTCTCTGTTTTATAGATGGTAACTCCTGTATTAATGCTGAGACCATATTACTGCACTGATGATGGCAGAGTTGGTGATGATGGTAGAGATGACTGAAGTTATGACGGCAGTGATGATGATAGAGGTGATGTAGACAGGTGATGGAGATGATGCTCATTGTGCTGATGAAGCAGATAATGGTCATGACTGTGGTCCTGTCTTTGCTGGTCTGTGTGCCTACAGAAATGGTTTTGGTCGTAATGATGGTGGTGTTTATTCTGCTTGCTGTCCAGCTGCCCCGGCAGTGAGGACGTTACTGTGGGGATCCCTGAGGGGGATCCCAGCCCTGACTTCCCTCCTGGGGCTGCTGCTGTCTGCTCTGCACTAGGGGCCTCATCTTATCTGCTCCCTGTCGGCTGTCTGCCCCCCAGGACCTGTTTTCATCCTGTACGTGTTGCATGTTGAGCCATGTAGATATTCAGCCCTTCCCTTCATCAGAAGGTCTCATTTTTACACCACATCTAAGGTGAATTACACAAGTTATTAGTTTGATTACCTGAAATGTTGCATATTACAAACAAGTTGTCGGTGATTAAATTGCTGCTTATCTGTTAGCAGTCGGTGTAGAAGCGCAAAAACACCTTTAAACTAGCAAGATAATTACATTGAAAATTATATTCTAAAGAACATTCATGTCTCACATTCTTTGACTAAGAACTCCAGTAATGAAGAACGTGAATCTGGGACCATTTCATTTGATCATTTCCAAACCCATAATCTAGTTATCAAATTGACAGAGACACTGAGGCAAACTCAGAATATAGACATAGAACACTGAGCCAAGCCATGGTTAAGATTGAGGCAGATACTAACCCATGCTGGAATCATCATAGCTTAGTGACTAATCTAGTGTAGGGTTACAGTGTGTACTTGATTATATTATATATTGGATTGTATTAAAGCATCATTCATACTCAAGCGAAAAGACAATTGTAAATACAGGCTACGAAAAGGTTTGTGTGTCAGGAAATGTACAGAAGCAGCCTAATGCAGGTTTACAGGGACCTAACGTGTGGCATAGAATACAAAGACATGGACAGAGAAAGGCAATGGCACAAGCCCTCAATATGATCTATTCATCTACTCTGCGTTTTCCTCACAGTTTTCAAAGTAATTGTCAGCAAAGTCCAGCATCTGCTTCATGGCCTTGAGGAGCAGGATGTCACAGGTGTCATTCAACTCCCCGTCGTCATGGTAATTCTTCACGGGAATCACATTTACTGGTGGGATGCCCAGACACTCGCTAGCTCTGTAGATCTGCAGAGAGACACATACATTCATGTATTTTTTCAGCTGCTGTATCGCAAGACTAGTATCAAACAGGGTTATAAAAAGTCACAACTGAAATAGTATTAATCTGTCTTTTGCAGAATGGGAATGTACAGAACAAACGGGTCTGTCGAATTTTTTTCAACATGTACCTCGGCCAAAATCTTGGACCTCGAGCATTCTTGTAAAAACCTGTATGGGTCGAGAACCTTTCAACTTTATCCATTTGGACCTCAAAAGGGTCTATGGTGTTTAACTCATGCGCATAAAACTGGTCGCCTGCAGAAAACCCATCCACACCTCATGCTCGCGCTACACAACATTTGCTCGCTCAGCTTTAAATTATTACTCTCATAATACGAGGTACGCAGGTATGCGCTCACGAGCAGCAAACCTATGCTGTCTACGCGCTCGCGGGCAGCAAACCTATGCCGTCTACGCGCTCGCTGCAGCCTCTTATGAAGGCCATCAGAACCAAAACGTCTTAAACTTTTCGCCTAGAGGCAGCATTATTTTACAGTTACAGACATAAAAAATGCACCCCTAGAGATGGGAGTAATGAGCATGTTAATATTTCACAGCTGCAGACATATTTTTACCTCTAAAGACAGACATATAACTCCACATACCGGCGGCATTTTCCAGCGTATCTTGATGTCAGCAAACGTATCCTTCAAAATAAAAGCACCATTGACTTCTAACCACAGACACCATGACAAAATCAAATTCTTCACCGTTTGGTTATTATTATGTGTGGCTTCTCTTATGTGCAATGAAATAGACCAGGGTGACAAATAAGTATTATATACAATATTGTCACGGAAATAAATCACTACTTATGTTTAATCAATTAGCCTATGATCACAATTTAAAAGACAATTGCGGGGAGCCATTTTCCTTTGCGTCCCAATGATTTTAATTTTACAGATCATAAATAAAAATATGTTTGTTGATAGTGATGTATTTGTGATTTTTTTTCTACAGATCAGCTGCAGCACACAAAGATGTCAGGGTGAGAAAATACTTTTTTAAATAGCTTCGTGTTTCTTCTCAATTGTTCTGCGTTCCCTCGCAATACTTATAATAGTAATAATAATAAAATACATATATAAACATAATCTTAAAGTCACATGGTGTACATTGTCCCCCATAGTTTAATGCTTAAAGCACAGTTTACAGGACGTGTCTATTATTTAGGTTTATCCATCCTGCCATGTTGCAGCAAATAACAAGCGGGAAAGTGCAATGGGATCACAAATCTATTGCGAGGGAACGCAGAACTATGTAAGAAATATTTTCCCACCCTGAGCTCTCAGGGGCGCCGTAGTGGTCAAACTGTAATAAAATCTGCAAATAAACATTTGGGAAGCCACGAATGTAACGATCTACAAATAGGCAGGACGTGATCCACAAATGTAACGATCTACAAATAGGCAGGACGGGATCCACAAATGTAACGATCTACAAATAGGCAGGACGGGATCCACAAATGTAACGATCTACAAATAGGCAGGACGGGATCCACAAACGTAACGATCTACAAATAGGCAGGACGGGATCCACAAACGTAACGATCTACAAATAGGCAGGACGGGATCCACAAACGTAACGATCTACAAATAGGCAGGACGGGATCCACAAACGTAACGATCTACAAATAGGCAGGACGGGATCCACAAACGTAACGATCTACAAATAGGCAGGACGGGATCCACAAACGTAACGATCTACAAATAGGCAGGACGGGATCCACAAATGTAACGATCTACAAATAGGCAGGACGGGATCCACAAATGTAACGATCTACAAATAGGCAGGACGTGATCCACAAATGTGCAAAACGTGTTTCATGTGTACAAACGCTCCGTATTTTTCTGGACATGATTTTACGCAACACGAGCTTAAAAATATATATATTTGTGTATTATGGTACATATTTGTGGATTGTCTTATGTAGGTTACAAATAATAGTCCCATAAAAACTTCCATATAAGTGCCACATCCCATGTGGTGGCGTGTAACTTATTTAAAGCAAACTGTCATCCAAATAATGAATAAATGCCACCATACACAGTGCATTTCGTGCCACCATGAAATAAACAATATGGGGTAACATGAAATGACAGACGTTTTTGTTTCGCCATCCGATATATATCGTCATATCGCACCAGGGGCGCCGCTAAGGGGGGGAAAGTTGGGACAATTCTAAGGGCCCACGCCCTTTAGGGGCCCCCATAGATCTGAATGGGTGTGGTAGGGGGGCCCAACCTCATATTTTGTCATAGGGCCCAAAATTGCTAGCAGCGCCTGTGTATCGCACAGCCCTATATATAACAACAAAATGCATTTTGGTTATGTATTTTCTGTGTACCCTAAATGTATATTTGTATGTATGTATGTGAAAGGAATATAACTGCAAAGTCTCTCACCATCGTTTCAACAAAATAAGGCCATAAATTGCCATTTATTTCATTTAAAGCATTATTATTGCTTTTGTATGTGTGGATTTTCACGTCTGCGTCGGTTTTTTTATTGATTGTTGATTGATTTTCATCATTAGTTAGCTAGTTTGATAGGTTTATATAGATAATCACCTGGGGCCTGCAATGGAGTAAATTCATTAACATTATTTCTTATGGGGACGTCTGACATGGCACTTGACCAAATCCGAACTCGACCAGCCTACAGGAACGAATTAAGTTCATGCTCCAAGGTACCAATGTACAACTAAAGTTCTGAAGCTCCTGAGGGCAATTAAATGTAAAAAAATAGTAGTACTTGCCTACATAGTTGAATAGAATTTATTTCCGTCAGCATCACCTACATTAACAGCGCCATCAAATTCTTTTATAGTTCATTCACTATCACAAACTTCTTGTCAAACAGTTGTCATCAGTCACCGGATTATGTTAATTTGGTCAAAGTAGAATGTGGCATCTTGTACTGAATATGAGTATTTATACAAATTACTTTAGCGTACATGTGTGACTGCGTGCGTCACCAGCGTTTCGGACCGGAAGCCCTATTTAGGGTAGTGTAAGAGAGGAACACTTCTCCCCAATGATGCAGGTTTGTGACTCGACTATACTGGGCACCAGGTATAAGAAACAGCTCACAACAGAAGTATAGCAATAAGCCTTTATTAGCAGGATTCCACAATTCAGCGTCCCTGACCCAATAAGTGAATGGAGCACCCAGGCAACACAGCAACCCCCCACGCGATGATCTCAGCACAGCAATCTCTAAAACACTTGGGAAAACACTTCACACTCAGCTAAAACACCCGGCTAAAGTTCACACGTGGACAATAAAAAGGCCTGGGCAGCTCACATCAACACAAAGGCCATGAACACCAAAAATCACGTGTGGTTTCTCCTAAATAAACACATAAATACACAAGGAAAAAGAATCAATTCATATCAAACAATATTATTTAAATTAACTAGTCGGGGGAAGACAGCCCAATCCCCCGAAAACAAGACCCACAACACAAACAATAATCCAGCTCCTAGAAGGAACCACAAACCTTTCCTGTGGCGCCTGGAATCCACGCCGCTGCCACCAATCGCGGACCGGCGTCGTTAGCTTCCCAACTCTGAGCACCCCAATAACTCGCCGCATGTCCCAGAATGCAGTAATTTTTCCCCAGCGCACGCGCTTCTGCATCGGGCAGCTGCAGCATGGACTCCAAGCACCACTGAGCATATTGGCCCCCCCTTCTTACTCCTTCGCTGACAATTTGTGTTGTTCCTACTTCCGCCTCACAGGTGTTTCCTATAACCCTTATCACCATCACAATCCCCGCCTACAGTAGCCTCCCTATCTATGATAACGCATGCGTGAGAACGGCTCTACGCTAAAAGTATTATCTAGTTACTGTTGTTTCAGCTTTTGATCCATGTGGAACAAATGTGGGAAACGTGTTTCTCAGTAAGTCACAACAATAAAAGAATCTTTTCCTACAAGATAATGTATCAGTTCCTCACATGACTGTACCTCATATTGGGCTGGTATTGTTGTTAGTAATTTTCTACTTTTGACTAAAAGGTTAATCAAATTGTTGCATAAATACTACCTGGTCAAAATTTTCCTTTCTACTAGATTTAAAAAGAACATTGACAGGAGCTTTCTGAAACAGCTGTGCATTTGATTTCATTTGTGGTCTTGTGCCCTCCCTCAGACAGTGAAAATATCAGCCCCAAGGTGTTGCAGGTACTGGGTGATGACACAGTGCTGGTGAGTCCTGTAGTTGTCCTTGCCGTGTATGTAGGTGATGTGAAGATGTTCCCACAATGTTTGGTTGGGTTGTTATTCTGTTTTTTGATATGGGGGTTGGACTAGATGTAGTGTACTTGCTGTAGTGCTGTAACTGTAGGCCACAGTCAGACAGCAGAGCTCGGCAGCGCGGGGCGGGGCCACACGGGTCAGGTCATAGCCATGTATTAGTGGTCAGCTTTGAGGGGCGGGGCCACACGGGTCAGATCACAGCCATGTGTCAGTGGTCAGCTTTGAGGGGCGGGGCCACACGGGTCAGGTCACAGCCATGTATCAGTGGTCAGCTTTGAGGGGCGGGGCCACACGGGTCAGATCACAGCCATGTAGCAGTGGTCAGCTTTGGGGGGCGGGGCCACACGGGTCAGGTCACAGCCATGTATCAGTGGTCAGCTTTGAGGGGCGGGGCCACACGGGTCAGGTCACAGCCATGTATCAGTGGTCAGCTTAGAGGGGCGGGGCCACAATGGTTTGGCTGATGGGTTTGTCTCCATAGGCATCTCCGTCAGCTCCCTAAGCGATGGCATTTTTGTTCTGCATTTGCCCTATGAGGAGAAGAAGCAGAAGGTAAGAGTCGGCCTCAGACCTGATCATGTGACTATGTAGTTATGTGTCTTCACTCCAGACCTGCTGTGTGTGGTGTTGATGTGCAAGTGTGTAGAAGTTCTGGGGTGTGGACACGAAGGCATGTAGACATGCAGGCCTGTAGACGTGTACAGATGCAGATGTGTACAGATGAAGACACGTAGACGTGCATACGTGTAGATGTGCAGACTTGTAGATGTGCAGGCATGTATGAGCATGTTGATATGTAGAGATACAGGCATGTAGATACGAAGGCATGTGCATGTGCAAGCATGTAGACATGCATGTGTACAGCCATGTAGGTGTGAAGGCATGTAGATGTGCAGGCATGGTAAGGGGGTGCCAGATTGTATGTGACCTCCTGGGATTGCATGTCTGCCTCCTAAATCTGCTTGTGCTGTGATTGGCTGATGTTCGTATTCCTAAACCTGCTTTTGCATCACGAAGTGCCACGATTGGTTCACGTACTAAACATAACCCTACTTGTGTGTATTGGTGTACTGTGATTTGTTCAGGTTCTAACCCTAACCCTGCTTGTGTGTGTTGGTGTGCTGTGATTGGCTGATGTACTGTTTCCCTCCAGAGATGGTTACAGGTCATTAACTGGATTTGTTACTTTTCCAGTTTTCATTCCATCAATTTTCCAGACTTAAGACAAATTTTACTTTTCCACATTAAGTTATTTTGTAGTAAAATGCGGGCTGACACAGTGCCCTCCTCCCCTGCCCCCCTTCCCCCCACCCCCAAGTATAAAGTTTGCAGTGGGCCGAGGAAAGGAAGCCGTCATTGATTTCACACCCGGATCCAAGCTGGTGGTGGCCAAAGCCAAGAATGGACACCTGTCAGTGGTGAGTCCCAGTACTGACCTGGCTAAATGGAAACAGGAAATGACATTTAGGCTCATTCAGCAATGCCTCTTAATCCTCTGGGGTTAGAAAATAATTCACTTTTTTTCATTTGATCACATTACAGATGGTCCCATGTCTCAAATCCTGATGACAAGGTCCAGCAACTCATCACAGGAGCGAAGCAGCAGCCAAAAGTCCTTTAGATGATTCTGATATAGCCAGAAAGTGATGAGCCTATCAAAGTCTGCTTCTTCCTGTTTTAGCCAATCCCGACAAAGCTCCTCCCATACCAGTGACTTCAGCATTTCAGAAATAAACATCCACAGTGTTTCTGTCTAATAGGGGGTGATTTAAACACCTGTTTTATGAAATCTTCTTCTGGAATATACCTAGGTGCATTTGGACTAGTTCTGTGATGAGTTTCGCACCTAGGGGAACATGATGGAGAAATACAGTAGATGGATCACCTCTGGGTTTGGGCTGAGAGAGAAATCTTTGCAGTTCCCTGTAGTCTAGTCTTCTATTACTTGGTGAATACGTCACATGATGGATTTTTGTAAACAGAGGTGGTCGCCCCCTTGTGAGAGTGATGATGTACAGCGTGTACAAGCACCGATCCTTCTAATGCAGGTCCGGGTGCCATGTGTCAGACTTCAGCTCAGTGTGCAAATATGGACTCATACGTGTGACTTGCATTTGCACCTGCTTGTTGTGCGACTGTCCTTCTTCAGAGAAAAAACATGTTTCAAGTCAAGCAGTAATTAAGAGAAAACGTCTTAATGGAGCCAGAGAAACCGGCAGTTACACTCATCAGTCCAGCATTGCTACTGCACTTCCTGTTGTCTGCATGGGTGAGATTGTTCTTCCAGGAGTTTGTGTTACACTTTGGCTACAAGATGAATGAGTTAGTATCTCAGTTATCTGGTATCTGCACAGAAATATACCTGTTTGCTAATCATCAATCAGCGAACCTTTCTGAAAGTGATTTAAGAAAGTGTATTGTGACGTCAGATAGTGTTAAATGATTGTACGTTTGCTGGTTTAGAGAGAAGACTTGGATACAGAAAGAGAGGGAGAGATAGAGATAATTGCAAGAGTGAAAACAGTGGAAGAGAGAAAGACAGAATGTTCCACTTGTCATGTTAGATTTAGCAAAGCCTAACACACACACAGCAGAACCTGCCCCTGTGTCAGTAACCCAGTAACCCGACCTTATCACTTACACAACTGTGTCAATGACGCTTTTTAAGACTTACGTTCCTTTAGAAGTGTAATCCACTTTATGTCTAACCCACCAATCAGAGATATGCACGCATGCACCAATCAGAAAGCTGCACTTGTGCTTGCCTTCAGGTACACATACATCACATATGCAATCTAATGAACCGCAGCCACTCCTATGTGTTAAACATGAGGCTTTATCCTTCTTCACTCTGATGTACCAAATTCAATACAGGAGAGACGTCATCAAATCAAGAGCTTTAGGATGAATTATCTAAATAAAATGGTAACAGTGAAAGATTTTGCCTGACTTTCTCCAGCCTTGTCTGAAACATCTTGTTTCTATCTACAGAGATGCTATTATAGGGTAACAAACTCATATCTTCAGTCCGTTTTGTAGAGACACCGCTGATGCGTGATACAGATCTTTGATTACAGAGGACCTGCAATTATCCCACATTCAGAGAACATCTACCCAAAACCCCAATTATCACACACTCAGACCACATCTACCCCAAACCCCAATAATCCCACTCTCAGACCACATCTACCCCAAACCCCAATTATCCCACTCTCAGACCACATCTACCCCAAACCCCAATTATCCCACACTCAGACCACATCTACCCCAAACCCCAATTATCCCACTCAGACCACATCTACCCCAAACCCCAATTATCCCACACTCAGACCACATCTACTCAAAAGAGGTATATATTTTCGTCATATCTCGCAGGTGCTTTTTAAAATTCCAGTTATTTATAAATTTGTCAATCAATCAGCATCATTGTTTTCTATTTCTGTTATGATGAGCGTTTTTAAAAAATATAAATGTTTTGGGTCTCCAGCGACTCCTGTCAAAAGCGCCCAATTCCGCCTATGCAGTTCTGATGAACTGAACTATTTATTCAGTTAATGTTTGCCATGGGTCCTAATTTAAAGGATCACACAGTATCAAGGGGTCTAGGGGCACTCTACCAGTCAGTTTGAAGACAGGCAGAGATTTTCACATTGGCTCTGTAGACAACCTGACGTACTGCTGTTCCTAAGGTAACATGATGCTTAAAGTCCATCCATCCATTTCTGCAACCGCTGGTTCTGTTAAGGGTGGTGGGGGGGTCCAGAGCCAATCTCAGACACTATGGGGACAAGGCAGGGAACAACCCAGGGTGGGGCGCCCATCTGCTATGTTTTAATTAGATAGATAGATAGATAGATAGATAGATAGATAGATAGATAGATAGATAGATAGATAGATAGATAGATAGATAGATAGATAGATAGATAGAAACTTTATTAATCCCTCGGGTAGATTCCTCTGGGAAATTCGGTAAACTTGATACTGATAAAATTGATATTGTGCATAATTTAAAATAACCTTTACAGTTCTCGATTGCTATGTTGCATATACGGGAACACTACACCCTCTGCCGATTAATGGTTGAGTATTAAATACCGTTGTATCATTAAGGAAGGTCTACTGTTGGTCAGTTGAGAGCATTCAGCATTCATTACAAGTTCATTACTACTAAAGTGTATTACCATAACGATTTTTCCCCCATTATATTAATGTGAATTTTGATAAAAATGTCTTCCTTTTAAATAAAAATAATTCATGTGTATTTCAGTTAACCAAAGCCTCACTGTAGGAGAGACATTTTGCAGCCTCACAGACCAAAAACAAGGGCTTTTAACTGCTGAATTCACAAGGAGAAGAAACTATTATTTATAATTACACAGCACACAATTGGGATCGTGATGTAATTTCGTATGAAGTTCATACTACACGCTTTTTGCGTCTTCTTAGCATAAAGGTCACAGTTCCTGTTGTGCAGTGGGAAAGCAACACACGGAGGTGATCAAGAGCTACATAAGTTCCTGGTCGACACGGCCCAGGAACTCAAATCCAGGAACTAGGTTCCTGAACTTCAATGGGAATGTTGCTATAGAGACATTATCAGCTGTAAGGATATCAGCTACATCTGGATGGATGGATGGAAGAAAAACAATTAGTTGCAATTTTGGGCATATCTGTCAGTTTGGCTCATTCTCTGACTGACTGTGACATAGATTAACTGCGACTCCAGCTCAGTTTCTCACTATTCTCATCACTGAGCTGTGTGAAGGATATAGAACATCTAAGCTCTCATCATGAACTAATGTCAGGACCTGTGTCAGTGCTACATCTCCATCCTCAAATTCCTTTGCCTATGCATGTGTCATTACGCATGATGAAAACCAGTCTGTTTATTATAGTCTCAGTGCACCAGTCTCAGTCTATAAGGATGAGCTTGATGGGCCAAATTTGGAAATTTCTTATGTTCTTACAGTTCTGTGGTCCAATTACACTGACTTCTGCTCTAATGCAAAGATACAGTGAACTTAATAAATTACTGCATCTCTGTTTGTTTTGTTTCCCAGAAGACATCACTGCTGAATGACACATGGGAACGCCTTCATAAACCAACCAGATCCATTGAGTAGATCAATGATGTAATAATTCCCCAATTATGTAATAATTACCAAACAAGTAATAAAGAGGATGTGTTTAACAGGACTGTTAGCAGGACTTTAGGAAAAGAAAATTAAGAAAAGCCCAGGTCTCACCTAAAACTGACTCTGATGCCATTATCCCCTCCTTCTCTCTGTGAGACAAAGTGAGAGTTTTCAGTTTACAGGTGAATTTACATGTGACAGTTATAGGTCCCCACGAATGATAATGATAGACTATACGTCTGCTATATTTCGTTTTACTAGGTGCCATAAAGCTCGTGCTTAAGTCAGCGTTTCTCTACAAGGAAACACGAGCTGGAATCCGAGACGTCAAGGAACACGGGGTTTATTCAGGATCGTACACAGGAAAACACGAGCTGGAATCCGAGAAGTGAAGGAACACTGGGTTTATTCAGGATCGCATACAGGAAAACATGCGATGACTTTACAGTGACCGCACTGGGGAAACAAACTTAAACGCAGACTTTGTCACGGATCCGGGCGGCTTCTGAGCGGGAACGAGGCGTCATGCAGGCGGGGAACAGAAATGGTGGACGACCCACTTGCGGCTCACAGCAAATGGGGATTTATTACATAAAACAGAAAACAGTAAGAACACGACAAAAAGCAAAGGGAGCACGAGGGTCAGAAACAAAAGTTGTATTATAAGACAGAGTTTGCTGAGGTGGCATCACCATCTGCACTGTCAGCCCCTGGACATGGAGCTCTGTACACATGGAGGTGACAGTCAGCTTGGCAGCAAAGGGCAGCCACCTGCAGTGGCACCTATGGAGCTGGGAGTTAAGGGCTCTGCTCAAGGGCCCAGAGACATGTGGCTATTCTGCCAAAGCCAGGCTGGATCGAGCAACCTTCCGATCTTCCGAGGCTTAGCCCACTCTGCCTCATATTAGGATCTGTGTGGACCTAACAAGACTCAATGGAAGTGTCTGTGAAAGAGGCACATACTCCCAGCTGTGGATGACACACTTGCCAAACTGGGCGGGGCAGTAGCGTTCTCCAAACGGGATGCCTGATCGGGATTCTGGCAGATACCCTCATATAAAGACTCCGAGCCCTTGATGACCTTCATTACACTCCTTCAGCAGGTACTGTTTAAACAGACTGCCTTTTGGGATCTCCTCGGCACTCGAGCACTTCCAGCTGAGAATCTCTCAGATTGTTTCAGGCGCACCTAGAACAATGTGCTATACTGATGACATTTTGGTAATTGGCAAAGACCAGAGGGAGCATGACGATACGCTATGCAAAGTTCCCCAGAAGTTTGAGAATGCAGACCTCACTCTAAATGAACACTGTGAGTACAGAGTGAATGAAGGACATAAAATAAGCGTCACAGGAACTGAGGTGAACCCTGACAGCATTAAAGCCATTATCAACATGCCCAAACCTCAGAGTACTGAAGGAGTGACGTGCATCGTGGGGATGGTGAACTACACTGGCAGGTTTTCTCCCAACCTGCCCCCAGCCAGATGGAGAATACAGACCAGTGATGTACATGTCTATGTAGGAGTCTGACCCCCAGTGAAACCCGATACGCACTGATCAAAAAAGAGGCCCTTGGTGTGACACCGGCCTGTAAGTGAATGATCATAAGTTTTTTCTGCCCACCACCATCCCCCATCTTCGGAAGGCAACTTTATTTTTAGTTAAAGTTACAGTGTATAGATACTCAATTCCAGGGTGGCCACTCTGAACTCACCCGCCCTACTACCGCGATTATACAAAAAAAGGGGGGGGGGACACACAGAAACAACAATCATAACAATAACAGACATTAATCACCATGGAGAAAGAGAAAAAAATAACAAAAAAGTAAAAAGAGGTGAATAGAAAAAATAATAATAATGAAGGTGGGATGGAGAAAACAAACTGTAGAGAATGCAGAGGACAAACAAGCATGACACACATAACACTCATTACAAGGACATCAAGGAACAACACAGTAACAGCAGGATAATGATGACAACAATACAAAGTTATAACTACAATAATAATAATAATGTTACTAATAAGGGGTGGAAGGTGGTGCACTGTTGCCTCACACCTGCATATTCTCCCCATGTCGTCATGGGGTTTCCTCCGGGTACTCTGGTTTCCCCACCACAGTCCAGGGCACACTCACACACCATTCACCCACCTACGCACCTACGGGCAATGTGAGGCAACAGTGCTAACCACTGCACCACCATGCCGCCCTGAGCATAAATAAAAGACGCTTTCTATTAATTTAATTCTGAACGTCTTTTATTTAGTTATCTGTGTTTTGTCTCCACCTACTGGCGTGCCAGAAAAGTACACATTGTTTCCAGAAGGATGTCTGTGTATATTCTTACACATCTATTATCATAATGCACTTAGATAAATGTAGTGGCTTTTGCCAGTCGAGGGTGGGAGGGGGCAATGAATTCAGTATCTATCTATGCATCAATTTCTCTGGGTCAGACACATAAGGGGGCTGGCAAGGCTGCCTGGGAAAATGCCCGTTCTGTCCAACGGGGGCATTACCAGACCTTTTACAGTGGGGTGGGGGGTGGCAAGGTTGCCTGGGCAACTGCCCCTTCTGTCTGACGGGGCAGTAACCAGACCTTTTACAGTGGGGTGGGGGTGGCAAGGCTGCCTGGAAACCTGCCCGTTCTGTCCGACGGGGGAGCAACCAGACCTTTTACAGTGGGGTGGGGGTGGCAAGCCTGCCTGGGCACATGCCCGTTCTGTTCGACGGGGGCATTACCAGACCTTTTACAGTGGGGTGGGGGTGGCAAGGCTGCCTGGGCACCTGCCCGTTCTGTCTGACTGGGGAGCAACCAGACCTTTTACATTGGGGTGGTGGTAGCAAGGCTGCCTGGGCACATGCCCGTTCTGTCCGACGGCGTAGTAACCAGACCATTTACAGTGGGGTGGGGGTGGCAAGGCTGCCGGGGCACCTGCCCTTTCTGTCCGACGGGGGAGCAACCAGACCTTTTTCAGTGGGGTGGGGATGGCAAGGCTGCCTGGGCATCTGCCCGTTCTGTTCAACGGGGGCATTACCAGACCTTTTACAGTGGGGTGCGGGTGGCAAGGCTGCCTGGGCACATGCCCGTTCTGTCTGACGGGGTAGTAACCAGACCATTTACAGTGGGGTGGGGGTGGCAAGGCTGTCTGGGCACCTGCCCGTTCTGTCCGACGGGGAAGCAACCAGACCTTTTTCAGTGGGGTGGGGGTGGCAAGGATGCCTGAGCACATGCCCGTTCTGTTCGACAGGGCAGCAACCAGACCCTTTACAGCGGGGTGGGGGTGGCAAGGCTGCATGGGCACCTACCATTTCTGTTTCGAAGGGGGCATTTGCTTACCTTTTACAGTGGGGTGGGGGTGGCAAGGGTGCCTGGGCACCTGCCCGTTCTGTCAATCGGGGGAGCAACCAGACCTTTTACAGTGGGGTGGGGGTGGAAAGGCTGCCTGGGCACCTGCCCGTTCTGTCGGACTGGGGAGCAACCAGACCATTTACAGTGGGGTGGGGGTGGCAAGGCTGCCTGGGCACATGCCTGTTCTGTTCGACGGGGGCATTACCAGAACTTTTACAGTGAGATGGGGGTGGCAAGGCTGACTGGGAACCTGCCCGTTCTGTTCGAAGGGGGCATTAGCTTACCTTTTACAGCGGGGTGGGGGTGGCAAGGCTGCCTGGGCACCTGCCCGTTCTGTCCGACGGGGGAGCAACCAGACCTTTTACAGTGGGGTGGGGGTGGCAAGGCTGCATGGGCACCTGCCCGTTCTGTCTTACTAGGGAGCAACCAGACCATTTACAGTGGGGTGGGGGTGGCAAGACTGCCTGGGCATCTGCCTGTTCTGTCAGACGGAGGAGCAACCAGACCTTTTACAGTGGGGTGGGGGTGGCAAGGCTGCCTGGGCACCTGCCCGTTCTGTCCGACGGAGGAGCAACCAGAACTTTTACAGTGAGATGGGGGTGGCAAGGCTGCCTGGGCACCTGCCCGTTTTGTCTGACCGGGGAGCAACCAAACCTTTTATAGTGGGGTGGGGCTGGCAAGGCTACCTGGGCACCTGCCGGTTCTGTCTGACGGGGGTGTAGCCAGGCGTTTTACAGTGGGGTGGGGGTGGCAAGGCTGCATGGTCACCTGCCCTTTCTCTCCGATGGTGGAGAAAGCAGACCTTTCATAGTGGGGTGGGGGTGGCAAGGCTGACTGGGAACCTGCCCGTTCTGTTCAACGGGGGCATTACCAGACCTTTTACAGTGGGGTGGGGGTGGCAAGGCTGCCTAGGTATCTGCCCGTTTTGTTCAACGGGGGCATTACCAGACCTTTTACAGTGGGGTGGGGGTGGCAAGGCTGCCTAGGCATCTGCCCGTTATGTTCAACGGGGGCATTACCAGACCTTTTACAGTGGGGTGGGGGTGGCAAGGCTGCATGGGCACATGCCCGTTCTGTCCGACGGCGTAGTAACCAGACCATTTACAGTGGGGTGGGGGTGGCAAGGCTGTCTGGGCACCTGCCCGTTCTGTCCGACGGGGGAGCAACCAGACCTTTTTCAGTGGGGTGGAGGTGGCAAGGCTGCCTGGGCACATACCCGTTCTGTTCGACGGGGGAGCAACCAGACCATTTACAGCGGGGTGGGGATGGCAAGGCTGCATGGGCACCTACCATTTCTGTTTCGAAGGGGGCATTAGCTTACCTTTTACAGTGGGGTGGGGGTGGCAAGGGTGCCTGGGCACCTGCCCGTTCTGTCAATCGGGGGAGCGACCAGACCATTTACAGTGGGGTGGGGGTGGCAAGTTTGCCTGGGCACCTGCCCGTTCTGTTCGACGGGGGAGCGACCAGACCATTTACAGTGGGGTGGGGGTGGCAAGGCTGCCTGGGCACCTGCCCGTTCTGTCGGACTCGGGAGCAACCAGACCTTTTATAGCGGGGTGGGGGTGGCAAGGATGCCTAGGCATCTGACCATTCTGTTCGACGGGGGCATTACCAGATCTTTTACAGTGGGGTGGGGGTGGCAAGGCTGCCTGGGCACCTGCCCGTTCTGTCTGACTGAGGAGCAACCAGACCTTTTACATTGGGGTGGGCGTGGCAAGGCTGCCTGGGCACCTGCCCGTTTTGTCCGACGGGGGAGTTACCAGACCTTTTACAGTGGGGTGGGGGTGGCAAGGCTGCCTGGGCACCTGACCGTTCTGTCTTACTGGGGAGCAACCAGACCATTTACAGTGGGGTGGGGGTGGCAAGACTGCCTGGGCATCTGCCCGTTCTGTCCAACGGGGGAAAAACCAGACCTTTTACAGTGGGGTGGGGGTGGCAAAGTTGCCTGGGCACCTGCCCGTTCTGTCCGACGGGGGAGCAACCAGACCTTTTACAGTGGGGTGGGGGTGGCAAGGCTGCCTGGGCACCTGCCCGTTCTGTCTTACTGGGGAGCAACCAGACCATTTACAGTGGGGTGGGGGTGGCAAGACTGCCTGGGCATCTGCCTGTTCTGTCAGACGGAGGAGCAACCAAACCTTTTACAGTGGGGTGGGGCTGGCAAGGCTACCTGGGCACCTGCCGGTTCTGTCTGACGGGGGTGTAGCCAGGCGTTTTACAGTGGGGTGGGGGTGGCAAGGCTGCATGGTCACCTGCCCTTTCTCTCCGATGGTGGAGAAAGCAGACCTTTCATAGTGAGGTGGGGGTGGCAAGGCTGACTGGGAACCTGCCCGTTCTGTTCAACGGGGGCATTACCAGACCTTTTACAGTGGGGAGGGGGTGGCAAGGCTGCCTAGGTATCTGCCCGTTTTGTTCAACGGGGGCATTACCAGACCTTTTACAGTGGGGTGGGGGTGGCAAGGCTGCCTAGGCATCTGCCCCTTCTGTTCAACGGGGGCATTACCAGACCTTTTACAGTGGGGTGGCGGTGGCAAGGCTGCATGGGCACCTACCATTTCTGTTTCGAAGGGGGCATTAGCTTACCTTTTACAGTGGGGTGGGGGTGGCAAGGGTGCCTGGGCACCTGCCCGTTCTGTCAATCGGGGGAGCGACCAGACCTTTTACAGTGGGGTGGGGGTGGCAAGGCTGCCTGGGCACCTGCCCGTTCTGTCGGACTCGGGAGCAACCAGACCATTTATAGCGGGGTGGGGGTGGCAAGGATGCCTAGGCATCTGACCATTCTGTTCAACGGGGGCATTACCAGACCTTTTACAGTGGGGTGGCGGTGGCAAGGCTGCATGGGCACCTACCATTTCTGTTTCGAAGGGGGCATTAGCTTACCTTTTACAGTGGGGTGGGGGTGGCAAGGGTGCCTGGGCACCTGCCCGTTCTGTCAATCGGGGGAGCGACCAGACCTTTTACAGTGGGGTGGGGGTGGCAAGGCTGCCTGGGCACCTGCCCGTTCTGTCGGACTCGGGAGCAACCAGACCATTTATAGCGGGGTGGGGGTGGCAAGGATGCCTAGGCATCTGACCATTCTGTTCGACGGGGGCATTACCAGATCTTTTACAGTGGGGTGGGGGTGGCAAGGCTGCCTGGGCACCTGCCCGTTCTGTCTGACTGAGGAGCAACCAGACCTTTTACATTGGGGTGGGCGTGGCAAGGCTGCCTGGGCACCTGCCCGTTTTGTCCGACGGGGGAGTTACCAGACCATTTACAGTGGGGTGGGGGTGGCAAGACTGCCTGGGCATCTGCCCGTTCTGTCCAACGGGGGAAAAACCAGACCTTTTACAGTGGGGTGGGGGTGGCAAAGTTGCCTGGGCACCTGCCCGTTCTGTCCGACGGGGGAGCAACCAGACCTTTTACAGTGGGGTGGGGGTGGCAAGGCTGCCTGGGCACCTGCCCGTTCTGTCTTACTGGGGAGCAACCAGACCATTTACAGTGGGGTGGGGGTGGCAAGACTGCCTGGGCATCTGCCTGTTCTGTCAGACGGAGGAGCAACCAGACCTTTTACAGTGGGGTGGGGGTGGCAAGGCTGCCAGGGCACCTGCCCGTTCTGTCCGATGGAGGAGCAACCAGAACTTTTACAGTGAGATGGGGTTGGCAAGGCTGCCTGGGCACCTGCCCGTTTTGTCTGACCGGGGAGCAACCAAACCTTTTATAGTGAGGTGGGGCTGGCAAGGCTACCTGGGCACCTGCCGGTTCTGTCTGACGGGGGTGTAGCCAAGCGTTTTACAGTGGGGTGGGGGTGGCAAGGCTGCATGGTCACCTGCCCTTTCTCTCCGATCGTGGAGAAAGCAGACCTTTCATAGTGAGGTGGGGGTGGCAAGGCTGACTGGGAACCTGCCCGTTCTGTTCAACGGGGGCATTACCAGACCTTTTACAGTGGGGTGGGGGTGGCAAGGCTGCCTAGGTATCTGCCCGTTTTGTTCAACGGGGGCATTACCAGACCTTTTACAGTGGGGTGGGGGTGGCAAGGCTGCCTAGGCATCTGCCCGTTCTGTTCAACGGGGGCATTACCAGACCTTTTACAGTGGGGTGGGGGTGGCAAGGCTGCATGGGCACATGCCCGTTCTGTCCGACGGCGTAGTAACCAGACCATTTACAGTGGGGTGGGGGTGGCAAGGCTGCATGGGCACCTGCCCTTTCTCTCCGATGGTGGAGAAAGCAGACCTTTCATAGTGAGGTGGGGGTGGCAAGGCTGACTGGGAACCTGCCCGTTCTGTTCAACGGGGGCATTACCAGACCTTTTACAGTGGGGTGGGGGTGGCAAGGCTGCCTAGGTATCTGCCCGTTTTGTTCAACGGGGGCATTACCAGACCTTTTACAGTGGGGTGGGGGTGGCAAGGCTGCCTAGGCATCTGCCCGTTCTGTTCAACGGGGGCATTACCAGACCTTTTACAGTGGGGTGGGGGTGGCAAGGCTGCCTGGGCACCTGCCCGTTTTGTCCGACGGGGGAGTTACCAGACCTTTTACAGTGGGGTGGGGGTGGCAAGGCTGTCTGGGCACCTGCCCGTTCTGTCTGACTGAGGAGCAACCAGACCTTTTACAGTGAGGTGGGGGTGGCAAGGCTGCCTAGGTATCTGCGCGTTTTGTTCAACGGGGGCATTACCAGACCTTTTACAGTGGGGTGGGGGTGGCAAGGCTGTCTGGGCACCTGCCCGTTCTGTCTGACTGAGGAGCAACCAGACCTTTTACAGTGAGGTGGGGGTGGCAAGGCTGCCTAGGTATCTGCCCGTTTTGTTCAACGGGGGCATTACCAGACCTTTTACAGTGGGGTGGGGGTGGCAAGGCTGCCTAGGCATCTGCCCGTTCTGTTCAACGGGGGCATTACCAGACCTTTTACAGTGGGGTGGGGGTGGCAAGGCTGCCTGGGCACCTGCCCGTTTTGTCCGACGGGGGAGTTACCAGACCTTTTACAGTGGGGTGGGGGTGGCAAGGCTGCCTGGGCACCTACCATTTCTGTTTCGAAGGGGGCATTAGCTTACCTTTTACAGTGGGGTGGGGGTGGCAAGGGTGCCTGGGCACCTGCCCGTTCTGTCAATCGGGGGAGCGACCAGACCTTTTACAGTGGGGTGGGGGTGGCAAGTTTGCCTGGGCACCTGCCCGTTCTGTTCGACGGGGGAGCGACCAGACCATTTACAGTGGGGTGGGGGTGGCAAGGCTGCCTGGGCACCTGCCCGTTCTGTCGGACTCGGGAGCAACCAGACCTTTTATAGCGGGGTGGGGGTGGCAAGGATGCCTAGGCATCTGCCCATTCTGTTCGACGGGGGCATTACCAGATCTTTTACAGTGGGGTGGGGGTGGCAAGGCTGCCTGTGCACCTGCCCGTTCTGTCTTACTGGGGAGCATCCAGACCATTTACAGTGGGGTGGGGGTGGCAAGACTGCCTGGGCATCTGCCTGTTCTGTCAGACGGAGGAGCAACCAGACCTTTTACAGTGGGGTGGGGGTGGCAAGGCTGCCTGGGCACCTGCCCGTTCTGTCCGATGGAGGAGCAACCAGAACTTTTACAGTGAGATGGGGTTGGCAAGGCTGCCTGGGCACCTGCCGGTTCTGTCTGACGGGGGTGTAGCCAGGCGTTTTACAGTGGGGTGGGGGTGGCAAGGCTGCATGGTCACCTGCCCTTTCTCTCCGATGTTGGAGAAAGCAGACCTTTCATAGTGAGCTGGGGGTGGCAAGGCTGACTGGGAACCTGCCCGTTCTGTTCAACGGGGGCATTACCAGACCTTTTACAGTGGGGTGGGGGTGGCAAGGCTGCATGGGCACATGCCCGTTCTGTCCGACGGCGTAGTAACCAGACCATTTACAGTGGGGTGGGGGTGGCAAGGCTGTCTGGGCACCTGCCCGTTCTGTCCGACGGGGGAGCAACCAGACCTTTTTCAGTGGGGTGGGGGTGGCAAGGCTGCCTGGGCACATACCCGTTCTGTTCGACGGGGGAGCAACCAGACCATTTACAGCGGGGTGGGGGTGGCAAGGCTGCATGGGCACCTACCATTTCTGTTTCGAAGGGGGCATTAGCTTACCTTTTACAGTGGGGTGGGGGTGGCAAGGGTGCCTGGGCACCTGCCCGTTCTGTCAATCGGGGGAGCGACCAGACCTTTTACAGTGGGGTGGGGGTGGCAAGTTTGCCTGGGCACCTGCCCGTTCTGTTCGACGGGGGAGCGACCAGACCATTTACAGTGGGGTGGGGGTGGCAAGGCTGCCTGGGCACCTGCCCGTTCTGTCGGACTCGGGAGCAACCAGACCTTTTATAGCGGGGTGGGGGTGGCAAGGATGCCTAGGCATCTGCCCATTCTGTTCGACGGGGGCATTACCAGATCTTTTACAGTGGGGTGGGGGTGGCAAGGCTGCCTGTGCACCTGCCCGTTCTGTCTTACTGGGGAGCATCCAGACCATTTACAGTGGGGTGGGGGTGGCAAGACTGCCTGGGCATCTGCCTGTTCTGTCAGACGGAGGAGCAACCAGACCTTTTACAGTGGGGTGGGGGTGGCAAGGCTGCCTGGGCACCTGCCCGTTCTGTCCGATGGAGGAGCAACCAGAACTTTTACAGTGAGATGGGGTTGGCAAGGCTGCCTGGGCACCTGCCGGTTCTGTCTGACGGGGGTGTAGCCAGGCGTTTTACAGTGGGGTGGGGGTGGCAAGGCTGCATGGTCACCTGCCCTTTCTCTCCGATGTTGGAGAAAGCAGACCTTTCATAGTGAGCTGGGGGTGGCAAGGCTGACTGGGAACCTGCCCGTTCTGTTCAACGGGGGCATTACCAGACCTTTTACAGTGGGGTGGGGGTGGCAAGGCTGCATGGGCACATGCCCGTTCTGTCCGACGGCGTAGTAACCAGACCATTTACAGTGGGGTGGGGGTGGCAAGGCTGTCTGGGCACCTGCCCGTTCTGTCCGACGGGGGAGCAACCAGACCTTTTTCAGTGGGGTGGGGGTGGCAAGGCTGCCTGGGCACATACCCGTTCTGTTCGACGGGGGAGCAACCAGACCATTTACAGCGGGGTGGGGGTGGCAAGGCTGCATGGGCACCTACCATTTCTGTTTCGAAGGGGGCATTAGCTTACCTTTTACAGTGGGGTGGGGGGTGGCAAGGGTGCCTGGGCACCTGCCCGTTCTGTCAATCGGGGGAGCGACCAGACCTTTTACAGTGGGGTGGGGGTGGCAAGTTTGCCTGGGCACCTGCCCGTTCTGTTCGACGGGGGAGCGACCAGACCATTTACAGTGGGGTGGGGGTGGCAAGGCTGCCTGGGCACCTGCCCGTTCTGTCGGACTCGGGAGCAACCAGACCTTTTATAGCGGGGTGGGGGTGGCAAGGATGCCTAGGCATCTGCCCATTCTGTTCGACGGGGGCATTACCAGATCTTTTACAGTGGGGTGGGGGTGGCAAGGCTGCCTGGGCACCTGCCCGTTCTGTCTGACTGAGGAGCAACCAGACCTTTTACATTGGGGTGGGGGTGGCAAGGTTGCCTGGGCACCTGCCCGTTTTGTCCGACGGGGGAGTTACCAGACCTTTTACAGTGGGGTGGGGGTGGCAAGGCTGCCTGGGCACCTGACCGTTCTGTCTTACTGGGGAGCAACCAGACCATTTACAGTGGGGTGGGAGTGGCAAGACTGCCTGGGCATCTGCCCGTTCTGTCCAACAGGGGAAAAACCATACCTTTTACAGTGGGGTGGGGGTGGCAAAGTTGCCTGGGCACCTGCCCTTTCTCTCCGATGGTGGAGAAAGCAGACCTTTCATAGTGAGGTGGGGGTGGCAAGGCTGACTGGGAACCTGCCCGTTTTGTTCAACGGGGGCATTACCAGATCTTTTACAGTGGGGTGGGGGTGGCAAGGCTGCCTGGGCACCTGCCCGTTCTGTCTGACTGAGGAGCAACCAGACCTTTTACATTGGGGTGGGGGTGGCAAGGTTGCCTGGGCACCTGCCCGTTCTGTCCGACGGGGGAGCAACTAGACCTTTTACACTGGGGGGGGGGGGGTTTAATTATTTAACAAAACAAACTTCATCATATATTGAAATATAAATAAATAAATTTTATTTATATATAAAATAATAATTTTATTTACTTTAATCCACTGAACTAGGACAGTAACAGTACATAATTATATTTCCAGTGTTTTTTGTGCCTGTTATGTGTCCAGATAAATGATTATTATACACATTGATTGAGTGTCATTTTGTTCAGCTGCAGTAATACAGTGAATTTAACTTAATCCAGCAGACTGTGGTTTCATTATGTTACTCAGTTATGCTTTGGGTGACGCTGAAGCAGGACATTAATAGGACAGAACAGGAAGCCTTTATTGTCATTGTACAGGGAGGAAATACAGTAAATGGACATATATAAAATGTACATATACAGGGGAGGGGGGAAAGCCCCCCACTCATCAGAATTACATTTAATTACATTTCAGTCAGAGAGAAAAACTATAAAAATATATTTTTCATGGCCATCCAGCTCACTGAACACAGGCATTTATATTATATACATACATTTCAGAGTAAAAAGGATTAAAAGGTTAAAAAGCAGAGATTTTACCCTTTTGCCAGGAGAACCAGCAACACGTCACAGTGACACTGAGGAGTTTGGATGAACATAAAACCCTGGATAGAGGGACTCAGTGAATGAGGAGGTGAATCTGTGCAGGGGGGTCAGTCCATCAGAGGAGACTCTGTAGAAGGACAGAGCACCAGCCCCCCAGTCCAGATACACTCCTACTCTGCAGGAGCCTGAGGGCCGTATGGGTATGAGAGTCTGTTTATTATTGTGACAGACAGAGTAACTGACAGTATTACAGCGCAGACACCATGACTTGTCATTGTATCCAAGCTCACTGTCCCTCCCTCCTGTCCTCTCGATCCCTTTATAAGTCACTCCTATCAGGGCTGCAGGTCCATCCCACTCAGCCTCCCAGTAACAGCGGCCAGTCAGACTCTCTCTGCACAGAACTTGGGGCAAGCGGTCAAATCTCTCTGGATGACCAGGATATGGCTGCTCTGCCCACCACTCATTTGTCACCTTCCTGTTCCCTCCTGACACAGACAGGCTTCTGTTTGCTGTGTTGGGGTCCAGCGTCAGCTGGCAGGAGTCTGTAGGCAGGAGGAAGAATTATTAATCCCATCAGGCAGCCTGTACTTTATGTTTCTGTACGATATAAAAACAGCACAGCTTCCCCTAACGAAGCGGGAGCTGAAGCTTATGAAACAGCTCAGGAAATGTCGGAGGGCGCGCGACGGCGGCGGGAAGAGCCGCCAAAATGCGGCGCGAGCTAAATTAACGGCTTAATTACGGGTAAATTAAATAACAAAGCAGCGACATTCATCAGACATATTCATCACACGCATATTTACCGCAAAACAGCACCAGAGATCAACACTAAAGTCAGTGTCTTTCCTTCTAATCGCCAAAGCCGGCGCGTGCGGCTTGAAAATGGCCATCAATAACAGAATATTTAAGCAACATTATTACATATTTAAAGTGATATTTAATAAAAGTTTGGACCTGGATTCTGATACAAAGGATGATTCCGGCGTCGGAGTTGCGCTCCATGAGGATCCACTATTTGCAGCGATCGTCTGACATGGTCTTTAGTCACAGCAAAGCCGGTCTGAATGCATTTCACGTGCATCGGCTTATTTCCGTGAAGCGTGTCAGACTGTATCTACTGATCCGGGAGAAACACTGCAGTGTCGAGCGGGGCGGAATAGGTGCCGCGCAAAGCCGGCAAACTAATGAAAATACCGTCTACAGACGATCAATAAAGACGGATTAAACTACACAGAGCGTGTATCATGAAAAACAGAAAGGTTATCTCATTAATTCAGAAAAACAGAAAAATATTGATCAGAAAAAAAGGGATTATTATTTCATTCGGAAAAACAACTGATTTTTTTTCTCAGATAAATGCAATACGCTTCCATAGAGAACCGCTTATAGCGCGCGTGACTCTAGATGAGGCGCCGCTGCCGCGAGGTGTGAGCCCCGCATCTCGCGCAGGCAGGTGGCCGCTCTAATCTGTTAACATGGGCGCCGAAATTAAATTTGATATTTTCCACCGCACACCCAGTATGTGCCGGACTCTAATTTCTTTTAGTACCGTGGATCAGGAGAATATTTTAATATTCATGAGCGAAGCCCTACACAATTGCCTGGCTGATTAATATTTATGAGAGGGGCACTACCTGATTGGCCAGTTAACATCGACATGCGCTGCCTGTTTCTTCTGCCTTAGACCGGGGTGTCCAAATCCAGCCCTGTGTAGTTCTTTCCCTGTTCCACCATAAATGATTCAACTCAAGAGCTGTGTGCTTTTATTTCCCCTCCTCCTCCTGGGCTGTGCTGCCTGGAGATCGCAATCTATGAAGATGTCCAGCACACCCTGCTACATGTGACGTTGCCACTACCAGTGATGTCCCTGCATCCAGCTCGTCATTCTGCCTGTGTCATCTTCCATGTATGACCCGCTGCCTTACTTCTGGTTGCCTGGCGATTGGAGGGAGTGTCAGCACCGGCTTGTCATCTCCCCCCTGCTCTCTGGTTATTTCTCAAATCTTATGATTTGGACAGTGTGACTTGGAACTTAGGGTTAGGGCTTCCTCTGCTGCCCCCTGGAGGATGGGCTCCCCCTCTGAGTCTGGTTAGGGTTAGGGCTTCATCTGCTGCCCCCTGGAGGATGGGCTCCCCCTCTGGGTCTGGTTAGGGTTAGGGCTTCCTCTGCTGCCCCCTGGAGGATGGGCTCCCCCTTTGAGTCTGGCCCCTCCCAAGGTTTCTGTGCAGGACTCTGGCCCTCCAGGACTGGATTTGGCCTCCCCTGGTTTAAGGGATTCAGTGACCAATCAGTAATATACTCTCATGAATATTAAGGAAGGTTCCAGAACCACCCTGTAAAAATGCACATTTTGCACTTGAGGAGAGAGTCCGGTGTCACTGCCTACGGGTGCCGTCTTAGGACAATATTAACGAATCTCACACAGAAAACACATACTGTACACTCACAGAATGCGCAAAAAGAGGAAATGCAAAGGATTCTTTTTTTGTGAAATTAAAGATGTATAAATCAGAATATATTTTAACCATCCTACACTCCCACACAAGCACAAAGACAATACCAGCATAAAACGTTTAAATGAATTGATAGTGTTTTTGGTGATGATTCTGATATTTTGTTTCTCGTTTGGATGTTGTCTAAAATGACATGAAACTCACCTAAACACAAATATGCAAATCCAACTACACACAGTGCAAAAAGTCACACTCATCATAACAACTGTGTGAATACAACCATAACATAGTATTAATGGTATTATTAATAAAAACATGCAAACACACTTACATTTCTGTAAGCCGGGTCTGGTCCTGCACTCTCCACCGTGATCCACACTACAGGAGAAACAGAATGACATAGTACTGCTGTATCCATTTATTTATTGGTGCCTCTTCTTCACATACATGCATAAGTATCTGTAGCGTGTTAGACACACACTCTGTACTCACTTCAGCTTCTCCAGTTTACAGCTGGGATCCTCCAGTACAACAGAGAGCAGCTTCACTCCTGAGTCTCCTGGGTGATTGTAGCTCAGATCCAGCTCTCTCAGGTGTGAGGGGTTTGACCTCAGAGCTGAAGCCAGGGAAGAACAGCCTTCTTCTGTGACTCTACAGCCTGACAGCCTGCAGAGAGACAGAAACTCCCCAATAAATAATATCACCTCACCATTACAATTATTAAATAAATGTGATGCTCTAATAAATGTTTCAAGAATTACAGTTTAGTGTCTAAGACAAGGCAGCCCCCCTCCTCCCTTTCCCTTAGCTAATTGCTCACTATCTCCTCTTCATAGTCTGGAATACCCAGTTATACTGGCCTCAGTATCTCCAGTTTACAGTGTGAAATACCCAGCAATACTGGCCTAAGTATCCCAGTTTACAATGTAGAATACCCAGTAATACTGACCTCAATATCTCCAGTTTACAGTGTAAATCCCCCAGTGCAGCAGAGAGCAGCTTCACTCCTGAATCCTGCAGGTCATTGTCACTCAGGTCCAGCTCTCTCAGGGGGGAGGAGTTTGATCTGAGAGCTGAAGTCAGCACTTCACAGTGTTTATCTACGAGATCACAGCTGTTCAGCCTGAAATAGAAAAGACTTTAAGACACAGACACATACACATCCTACACATTAGTAAAATATAAAGCATTACAATAAGCATTTGTTTTCAGTATAATTAGCAGCACAGCTTACACTTCAAATGAGTTATAGTCTGCAGAGTGTTCTGTGCGTCCTGACAATCTGCTGCAGTCATATGATCACTAATTGTGAGTCAGTGCATCTTTGCTCAAAACTAGAGGTAAAAACATTAAGTAGAAGCTACAGCCAAAAATCACAGAATATACAGGAATATATAGGAACACATCAACAGCAAGATGGACGTGAACCTCCCATAACAGTCAGACCAGTGCTTCCAGTGCAGTCCTTAGCCATCTTTCTGCCAGGTGTCCCTACACTCGACACGTATCACTGAAAGGAGGAGATGTGAACATTCCCAGCAGCTAATGCAGCAGCAACTGGCACTTGGATTCCTGATCCCATGAGTAAAATCCTTTTTCTCCCTGTATTGTTATACCTGGGAACATGTCAAATCACCAATTACGTCTGGGTCATATGACGATATTATCGGTAATGAGCGTAATCAGACAAGTATCCCGGTGTCGATATCTGACAGTGACTAACCAGCGATTATCGTCTTTGCTGGGGAAACACGCTTAGGCTACATACAAAGCAAGATAACAGAAGGATTCATGATTTGCTTTCAGTTCAGCCTTCTAGCCTAAGATTCTGAAGCAGTTAAAAAGAAACATTGTGGAGAATTTCACAAGCATTGTCCCTTGCAGTAACCATGCGTTCACTATTCTTGTAAGTTCAGTATTGTCACATCACCAACTTCTATCTTTAGCCATTCAAGTGCAGCTTTCTGGTGGGAATTTTGAGCTTCCCAACTCTCTCTCTCTCTCTCTCTCTCTCTCTATCTCTCTCTCATCTATCATTTCCGGTGCAAAGGTGCTGGTGCTGCTGCCATATTTCAGTCTGACCTAGGAGTGTCTGAGCAAAGTGCTTATAGCTTTAGCACATTTGAAATTCTTCTTCTTAGTCTTGCGGGATCATCTCTTTGTAGTTCTTCACCTCCAATCACCATTGTTATTGTGTATAGACCGCCTGGTCCCTAACCTCAAACCAGCATTGTTATTGTGTATAGACCGCCTGGTCCCTAACCTCCAATCACCATTGTTATTGTGTATAGACCGCCTGGTCCCTAACCTCCAATCACCATTGTTATTGTGTATAGACCGCCTGGTCCCTAACATCCAATCACCATTGTTATTGTGTATAGACCGCCTGGTCCCTAACCTCCAATCACCATTGTTATTGTGTATAGACTGCCTGGTCCCTAACCTCAAACCAGCATTGTTATTGTGTATAGACCGCCTGGTCCGTGGAGTCTGCAGATTTTTCAACAATCCCGATGGTCACTTCTCACAAAACCGTGAAATTAATATTCACATCAAGAACGACAGTGATCTTTTAACAACAATGTTTTCTGCTATCCTAGACTCTGTAGGTGTTTGTCAGAATGTAGTCGGCCTACTCATGCCTGTAACCACACCCTGGATTTGATTCTTAGCCATGGTGTCCTGGTGGATCACATATCTATTATACCTCAGAATCCTCTGCTTTCAGATCATTACTTGTTAACGTTTGATATACAGTATATCCTCCCTTCGGCTCCAGGTCCAAAGTACAGTATCAGACGTTCTATTGCCTCATTCACTACAACAGTGTTTCTCAACCAATGTCCACAGTCCTTCAGCCTTACATCTGAAGCCCCGTGTGAAAATGAACCTGAATGGATAACTGTGCACATGGAGAAATCGCTTCACAGCACCTAGATCTTGTAGCTCCACTTAAGAAGATGAAGCATAGAGATAAGAAACCTGCCCCCTGGTGCTCTGATCATACGCGTAACTTAAACAGGCTTCACGCAAGCTAGAGCGCAAATGGGGCTCAACTAAACTAGAAGTTTTCAGATCTACCTGGAAGGAGCCTCTCTAAGTACAGACTGCGAGGTCTGTGTACCTCTCCAGACTCATGGAAGAGAACAAAAATAATCCTAAATTCCTATTTGAATCTCTGTCTAGGTTAACACAGAATTCTTCAGCATTAAACTCACAAGACTCACAAGCTTTTATGAGTGATGACATTATTACATTTGTAATGGTAAAATAAAGATTAGACAGACCATCCAGTGCACGTCTGTAGCTACATACAGCTGCCAGCCTCCTGCTAGTCCTATGCGTACTGATAATGACACCTTTGAATCTTTCCTTCTTATAAAACAATCAGAACTTTTGCGCTTAATTTCCTCCTGCAAATCCTCTACTAGCCTCGTAGACCCAATTCCTACAAAAATCCTGAAGGAGATTCGACCACTGATTAGCACCACCCTGTTAAATGTGTTAAACTTGTCTCTTAGGCTTGGATATGATCCAAAACCTTTTAACTTGCTGTTATTAGACCTGTTCTAAAGAAACCAAGTCTTGAATCTAGTGATTTAGAAAATTATAAATCAATCTCAAATCTTCCGTTCATTTCAAAGATCCTGGAAAAGCTGTTGCTCGCCAGCTGTCTGTCCTACAGAAAAATAATGCTAATGAATTATATCAGTCTGGCTTTAGACCAAACCACAGCACAGAAAAAGCTTCAGTCAAAGTAGCGAATGATTTGCTTATGGCTTCTGACAGTGGCTGTATATCTCTGTTGGTATTACTAGAATTAACGGCAGCATTCGATACTGTGGACCATAATATCCTCTTGTACCGGTTATAATCTGTGGTTGGCATTAAGGAGACAGCCCTCTCTTGGTTTGGCTCCTATTTAACTGATCATTATCAGTTTGTCAACGTGAACAATGAATCTTCCAAGATCACCAAAGTCAAATATGGTGCAATATCACACACGCACATACGACAGGGCAGAGATTTCAGGTGGCCTGAGACAAGGCCTAGTCTGGTATGAGAGGTACTCGCTGGCCTAGGCACAAAAGGGGGGTCAGTGACCCCACACACACACACACACACACACTCACACATACACACACATGGCTCACACACACACACACACACACACACAAACACACACACACACACAGATAACAAGGGAGACCAACATTCCATCTTTTATGGCCCAAAGATTTAGGGACCTACGGACAGCAGAGTGGACCTCAAGGATAGGGGCCCCTCAACTTGGCACGCAACCCCCTCCCCATACATCCTGCCTTACATACCACACATTCACCCTACACCCTAAGGAAAGTTTCTTTTAAGTTTGGCCTTTGTATTCCCTATATATTGATTTACTCATGACTACTAGTCTCGATACCCAGATAGGTTATGTTTGTGTGTCCTTAGACAATCTTAGTGTTTAGCTACCCCTGCATACATGCTCTCATGATTATCCCAGAGGAATCTTGAAAATTAAATAATGTAACCAGGTATCTTAGTGTGGCTCCTAACTATCAGAGGTTCTTTCTTTCTTTGTTTAACAACCCCCCCTTTTCCACATTCCTCTGTGGTCCTCATCTGATCTTTGTGGTCCATTAGCACTTCTTTGTCCTCTACTATTCTGCATTAAAAGACTGAATTAATGTGTATATTATCAATTCTGGAGAGCAGATAATTGCGATAAGACACACCAACCAAAATATGTTGTTCCCAGATGTGCAATTTAAATTGGTATTATCACAAACTAACAGCCACGCCTATCTAAGGGCAAGATGTGCTATTTAAATGTGAATATATAATGTAATGTCTGTACAAATGATCCAAAGTAGCAACCTCTGTTGATGTATATGGATGGGATTTATTAACGTACATAATATCAGAAATTGCTAATTAATTCATACAGATGGTATGAGGTGTGACCAGACAGGCTGGTATGACATGATTGGTGTCAAACTGATGGAAAATCACTCCTGATTCCAAATCTGGTCAGTGGTTACCATGAAACTGTATGTAGTTACACCAGTTTAATGCAAATCATTGGTAAAGTGGTACCAGTTTGGTTATAAATACCAAAAGGACTGCCACAGACACCCCTCCAAAAGCTCACCAACTAGATGGTCAGCCATTGGTTCAGGTGTCGAATTCCTGGTCATCCCTATTCATGAACCTTAGACCATAAAACATGGCACCTCAGAACAGAGCAGGGGGAAGAAGAGAGAGGAGCAGAGGAGAACATCAGCCTCACAGAGAGAGGAGCAGAGGAGAACATCAGCCTCGCAGAGGGAGGAGAAGAGAAGCCCCGGGAGAAGAGCAGCCCGTGAGAAGCCCTCCTGAAGCCTGCCGGTGAAGGCCTGCTACCCAACAGAGAACTGCAACCAAGACAGAGCCTTTCACCTTAAAGCTTCACAAGGAGAGAGAATCCAAGGGACTCCACTCCAACAACCGCTCCAAACGCCGCGCCGTCTTGGGTGCTACCATTCCCTCAGCTCATCACCTCTGCGACCTACTGCCAAGACCCCCTCCACTCTGCCAACAAGTAAACCAGCTTCCTTTCATTCCAACAACCTAAGCTGTTCTGTTAGCCTGCTTTATGACTTTAGGGTCGTGTTTCCACAAACTGTGCTTACTTTGCAGAACAGTATTTCCCTTTTAAGGTTACCCATCTTAAATCTGGTCTCAGCATTTTCATGTTACATTCTGTTTGTTTCTATTCCGTTATTTTGTTTTTGTTGTTTACGTGAAGGGGGCGGCATGGTGGTGCAGTGGTTAGCACTGTTGCCTCACACCTCTGGGACCCGGGTTTGAGTCTCCGCCTGGGACACCTGTGTGCGGAGTTTGCATGTTCTCCCCATGTCGTCGTGGGGTTTCCTCCGGGTACTCCGGTTTCCCACCACAGTCCAAAAACATGCTGAGGCTAATTGGAGTTGCTAAATTGCCCGTAGGTGTGCGTGTGTGAGTGAATGGTGTGTGAATGTGCCCTGCGATGTGCTGGCCCCCCATCCTGGGTTGTTTCCTGCCTCGTGCCCATTGCTTCTGGGATAGGCTCCGGACCCCCCGTGATCCAATAGGATAAGTGGCTTGGAAAATGGATGGATGGATGTTTATGTGAAGTATAATGTCTGTCTCCTGTTAGTTGTAGTGTTACTTAGGAATAAATGCATGTCTTTTACACAACTTCAGCCTCCGTTCATTAAGTGCTCACAATAGTTCCTGCCTCTGTGCGATCTGGCTACTAATCTCTGAAACCTCAAACTCGCCTGAAATATCACGAGACTCTCTCTCAACTGCCGTGAGGGGAGCTACGCTACCGATCGTTTACATTACCTGGTGATGCAGCTCGCTGGACGAGCCTTCTAACCCAGGTTACTAAGCAATACTGGTAGTGACTATTGGTCACTGTCAGAAATCATGGTGTTGGGTTTCATTGTTTTGCTGATGATACACAGTTATATATATATCTGTTAAGCCAGATGATGCATCACAGCTCTCGGTTAGAAGACTGTCGACTAGATATCCGGTGCTGGATGGAAAATAATTTCTTTATGTTAAAGACAGAAAAACAGAAGTACTGTTGACTGGTCCGAAGGCGGTTCGAAATAAGTTTGACAACCTCAACCTTGGTGATCTTCCTACCCAACCTGACACAGTGGTCAGAGATCTTGGTGATCTGGTTGATTCAGATTTATGTTTCGATGCTCACATAAAAAGCATCACTAAAGCTGTGTTCTATCATGTTTAGAACCTAGCCAAGCTTCGGAAGATCGGCTCCGATTCGGCTCTCCTTTCATGAAGCGAAACACTAACACCTTTATAACTTCCAGGCTGGGTACTGTAATGCCAGGCTGGGTACTGTAATGCCAGGCTGGATACTGTAATGCCAGGCTGGATACTGTAATGCCAGGCTGGATACTGTAATGCCTTCCTTTCTGGGTGCCCATCTGGATCCTCACATAAACTTCAGCTGGTACAAAATGCAGCAGCCAGAGTTCTTACAAACACAAAAAAATGTGATTATATTAGCCCTGTTCTATGCTTCCAGTTAAGTCTTGGATTAACTACTAAATACTGCTATTGACTTATAAAACACTGAATGGCCTTGCACCAGAATACCTTAGTAACCTGCTGGCCTTATACAACCCTCCTCGCTTTCTTCCATCTCAAGGAGCAGGATATCTGTTAGTACCCAGGGTAGAAAGAGCTACGGCAGGCTGCAGAGCTTTCTCTTATAGAGCTCTTCAGCTGTGGAATGGTGTGTGCTTCAAGCTCTGTTTGTGGATTACTTCTCTGCTAGTAAGGTAGGACTCTGTTTGCTTTCTGTTTACTGTCTGTTGAAACTGTTGTTGTGTGTAGTTCCTGGCAATCAAGCGTAGTTTCGGTCTCCCTGAACTGTTGTTGTGTGTAGTTTTGGTCTCCCTGAAGGTGTTAATTAGGGGGCAGGGCTTACTGAGTTTAAATTGAAGGTGACATTGAAGGTGGATAAAGGTAAACGGTCTAGTTGTTACTACTGCTTCTAACCTTTCTCCCCTACTCTATCCTATCCTCTACTTCGCAATCTCTCACACCATCACTACAGACATGTGCCTTAGACGTATACCAGTACACTTATCTTTGAGACCTAGAATATCTCATCCAACATCCAGGCGCCGCACTCTCAGTAATCTTGTCTACCCTCCCATAACACCCCAGTCCCAGCGAAGCGTGTTGGGTGGCCTCTGGAATTGCCAGTCTGCTGTAAAGAAGGCTGATTTCATTTCCGCCCTTGCTTCACACCACTCTCTTGACTTTCTGGCTCTGACGGAGACCTGGATATCGCCTGAGAACTCGGCTACCCCGGCAGCTCTCTCCTCTGCTTATGCTTTCTCTCACTCTCCTCGCCAGACTGGCAGGGGGGGTGGCACAGGTCTATTAGTAACTCGGAACTGGTGCTACACGCCCCTCTCTCTGCCCCATCTCAACATTTCATCCTTTGAATTCCATGGAGTTGCTGTTACCTCTCCACTTGATATTCGGATCATTGTTGTCTACCGCCCTCCTGGCCCCCTAGGCTGCTTTCTAGAGGAGCTTGATACTCTCCCCAGTCTCTTCCCCACTGACAGCTCCTCTCTCATTCTCCTTGGTGACTTCAACCTACCCCATGACAAGCTCCCTTCTTCTGGTCTCCTCCCTTTTCTCGATTCCTTCTCTCTAACATCCAACAGCTCCTCTCCTACACACAAAGGAGGTAACGTCCTCGACCTGGTTTTCAGCCGCCCCTCTCCGGCTACTGACATCTCTTCTACTCCTCTACACATTTCTGATCACCACTTTGTATCCTTTACCATTGCCCTACCCGTCTTGCCCAATCCCAGTTTTCAACGTTTCCTCCCCACTCGACCAAACCTCCACTCTGTCTCCGCTTCTTCTGTTACTTCCTGCACACTGTCTTACCTTCCTGACCCTGACTCCTTTTCCTCCTTGGCACTGGAGTCTGCAACTGATACTCTCATCTCCTCACTTTACACATCCTTGGACAACCTCTGCCCGCTGTCTTCCAAACCAAGGAAAACTCGGCCTACTCCTTGGCTTTCAGCTGCATTACGTACTAACCGAAGAGAATTGCGGGTAGCTGAGAGGACGTGGAAGAAATCTAAGCTTGATGCAGATCTGTCTTCCTACCGTACTCTGCTATCCAAATTCTCTATGGACGTGACTGCAGCTAAAACTGCCTTTTACAAAGACAAACTAGAATTATCCTCACGAGATCCTCGCAAACTCCATAACATCTTTTCGTCTCTTCTCAACCCTCCCCCTCCTCCTGCTCCTTCCTTCGTGACTGCTGAAGATTTTGCCAACTTCTTTGCCGAGAAGATTGACAGAATCTGTCAGACATTCTCTCCCTCATCCATTACACTACACACTAAGGATTTCCCTCCCCCCTCACTGGCCCAGTTTTCTGGTCTTACGGCAGATGAGATCATGAAAGTCATCTCATCTTCCAACCCTACCACCTGCCCACTTGATCCAATCCCTTCTGCATTATTTCAGACAATCGCTCTAGACCTTCTCCCCTTCATCACGACTATCATTAATGGCTCCATAACCTCCGGTCATGTACCAACAGCATTCAAAATAGCCAGGGTCATTCCCATCCTAAAAAAACCCACTCTAAATCCCTCAGACACTTGCAGCTACCGACCAGTATCGCTTCTTTCCTTCCTTTCAAAAATCCTCGAACGTACAGTCTACAACCAGCTTTCTCTCTATCTCTCTCAGAACAACCTCCAGGATCCTAATCAGTCTGGCTTTAAAGCAGCTCACTCTACAGAGACTGCCCTCTTAGCAGTCACTGAGAAGCTACATGCTGCCAGATCAGCCAAACTGTCATCTGTCCTCATCCTTCTTGACCTATCAGCAGCATTTGACACGGTCAACCACAAAACTCTCCTATCCATCCTTAGGAGTCTTGGCATTGGTGGCCTGGCCTGGCGCTGGCTGGCTTCCTACCTAGAAGGCCGAACATACCAAGTGACATGGAATGGATCCACATCTACTCCACGTTGTCTTTCCACCGGTGTCCCTCAGGGCTCGGTTCTTGGCCCTCTCCTATTCTCCCTCTACACTAAATCTCTTGGCGAAGTTATATCCTCACATGGCTTCTCCTACCACTGCTATGCTGATGACACTCAACTCATCCTCTCCTTCCCTCCCTCAGACACTCATGTCTCCACTAAGATCTCTACATGCTTGGCAGACATCTCATCTTGGATGACCACTCACCAGCTAAAACTCAACACTAGTAAAACTGAGCTGCTTTACATCCCGGCTGACTCATCCCCCCTCCAGGACCTTGCGATCTCTTTCGACAACTCCCTGATCCGTCCTTCGGTTTCTGCTAGAAACCTTGGAGTTACCATAGATAGGTTGTCATTTTCCTCACATATCGCCAGTCTTTCTCGCTCTTGTCGGTTTCTCCTCTTTAACATCAGGAGGATACGTCCATTTCTTTCCACTCAGGCTACCCAGATACTCGTCCAGTCCCTCGTCATCTCACGCCTTGACTACTGTAACTCGCTTCTAGCGGGTTTACCACTGAGCGCCATCCATCCCCTCCAACTGATTTAGAATGCAGCTGCTCGTCTTGTTTTCAACCTTCCCAAGTTCTCCCACACCACTCCTTTGCTGCGCTCCCTCCACTGGCTTCCTGTAGCTGCACGCATCAGATTCAAAACACTGATGCTGGCATACAAAGCCAAAAATTCTCTGGCACCATCCTACCTAAAGGACCTCATCACACCACGCTCTGCACCACGATCTCTCCAATCCTCCAGCACTGCTCGACTGGTCCCTCCTCCCCTCAAGGCACAAGGAAGACACGCATCTCGGCTCTTCTCTGTCCTGGCACCTAATTGGTAGAATGAACTCCCCCTAGATTTCCGAACAGCTGAATCCTTGACTGTCTTCAAGCGACGACTCAAAACATTTCTTTTTCAGAAATACTTGACGTAGAACTTCTATATTCTTTCTCGACTCTTATTCTGGTGTGTTTTAAAAAAAATAAAAAATAAATAAATAAATAAATAAATAAAAATAAAAAAATTCTGCACTACTCAATGGAGTTCTCAGAGATAGTATTCATAGCTTGGGTCCTTATTGAGCTAGCATCGGAAATTCATTGCAGAGTCTCAAAGCACTTATGTAAGTCGCTCTGGCTAAGGGCGTCTGCCAAATCCTGTAAATGTAAATGTAAATGAATGGTCTTCCACCGGATGTGCGGGATTCCGGCTGACTGTCAAGTCCAGACTAAAATCACACCTGTTTAGTTTAGCTTGTAGAGACTCTAGTTCTAGCTCTAGCTAACTCTTCACTCCCAGTCAGACCTGTAGTGTGAGGTGTAGAGCTGGGTGGAGGTCGGTGCCATTGGCTTTGGATAAACTGGACTGTCAGTGCTGTCACTCTAGCTTCACAATCCCTTGTGGAATTGGAGTGCTGACATTTCAGGGACTCCCCATGCCTGCGTTCCCACCTCCCTCTCCCTCCTACTTATGCTGCCATAGCCATATCTGCCGGAGCTTACATACTACACTCACCTAACTGTTTGTACTGCCTCTAGTCTCCCCTACTTTGGCTAATTGCACATTTTTTTCCCCTCCTCCCCCTGGACTGTGCTGCCTGAAGACCCCAAATTTTCAAGATGTCCTGCCTACCCTGCTGCCTGCGACGTCTCCACTACCTGTGAGTCCTTCCGGCCTGCTCACTCTTCTGCCTGTGACATCTTCCCTGTTTACCCTGCTGTTGTACTACTGTTCTCCCTCCATCTGAAGCAGCTCCAGCACTTGCCTGTCATCACCTTCCTGCCCCCCGCTTTGTGACTGAAATGTTAGGATAATGTGAATTAGGACTTGATCATTTGACTTCCTCTGCTGCCCCCTGGAGGATGGGCTCCCCCTTTGGGTCTGGTTAGGGTTAGGGCTTCCTCTGCTGCCCCCTGGAGGATGGGCTCCCTCTTTCAGTCTGGTTAGGGCTAGGGCTTCCCCTGCTGCCCCCTGGAGGTTTGGCTCCCCCTTTGGGTCTGGTTAGGGTTAGGGCTTCCTCTGCTGCCCCCTGGAGGATGGGCTCCCCCTTTCAGTCTGGTCCCTCCCAAGGTTTCTTCCTTCTTGGGAGTTTTTCCTTGCCACTGTCCCCTCTGACTTGCTCACTGGGGGCTTTGGGCAGGGATGCTGTAAAGTGCTTTTAGACCATGGGGAAATTGTCTTTTCGCCCCTCCCATCTTGCTCTCCAAGAGACACGCCGACACATATACAGGTGAGAGGAAGTTTGGGGGTCGCAGCGCAGGATCGACCAGCATCCAGCACCCCTGCAGGTCAAGGGCTCAGCGATGACATCACTCTGCCAGCCAAGTGATCTGAACCAGCAACCTTTCGCCCACGGACACAGAGTCCGAACCCAAAAAGTCATGCACCACACCCAGTATTTACAGAAATGCTTCCTACAGCATCCAGAACTGAAACGAATATGAGTGGTTTTCCCACTATTAATGAAAACTGGACCATTCTGTATGACGCTGTATCTTTGGTTATTTGTTACACAAAGGATGGTCGTGGAAAAATTGTCTTTTTGGTTTTTACTACATCACCACCTTCAGTTAATATAAACTAGATTAAAAAGGAACCTTGTTGATAAAAGAGGGGAAATAAATTACATATATACATATTCATTTTATATTTTAAACAATGTTTATCTATTTCTGCCGGACTAGATGTGTCGTCACATCCTCTGCCAGGTGCAGCTGAGGCCAGCAGAGGGCGCCAGTGAGCAGCCAGAGACAGCAGTCATACGGAAGCTCCCAGCTCTGGGCTCCATCACATGAACACGCCTGCTGACAATAACACTCACATACCACTTATACACCCTGTGGATAAAGAGCCCTCACTGTTTCTATAGCAGGTTAGGATGCTGTGCCTGTGATCAGAAGGCAGACTGGATGGGAATGGAAACGTAGTAACAAACAAAAAGTGACATCACTACCTTCAGTCATTATAAAGTCTGTGGTCAAGATTAGCTACTGCTATACAAACAGCTATAGCTGTGATTATCAAGATAAAACCCACTTATTAATCCATGAGGAGAAATACATAATATATATTACACATTTCAAACAATATTCATGTATTACTGCCAGACCAGACATGATTTCCCATCCCCACGTCACTTACAGAGCCGTCCAGGAGTTCTTGACCACAGGCAGCAGCCTGCAGTGCTCTTTATCTGATCTGATGTATTTCTTCAGGTCAAACACATCCAGCTCCTCATCTGACATCAGCATCACAAAGGCCAGAGCTGAGTACTGTGCAAGTGAGAGGTCATCTGCTGAAATCGTCCCTGAATTCAGGTATCTTTGTACTTCCTCTACTAGAGAATTGTCACCCAGTTCAGTCAGACAGTGGAACAGGTTGATGGTCCTTTCTGGAGATAAATTCTCCTTTATTTTTCCCTTGACGTACTGGGCTGTTTCCTTGATGTTATGTGTGCTGGGTCTTGTCTCTCCCAGTAGTTTTTGTAACAGAGTCTTACTGGAGTCTGTTGAGAGGCCCAGGAGGAAGCGGAGGTAGAGGTCCAAGTGTCCATTCTTGCTCTTTAATGCCTGATCCACTGCAGTCTTCAGCAGGTGAGCTGATGAGTTTGACAGAAACACATATAAAGCAGCGAGATACTCCTGGATGCTCAGATGCACAAAGCAGTACACCTTCTCCTGGTACAGCCCATACTCCTCTTTAAAGACTTCTGTGCACACTCCAGAGTAAACTGAAGTTTCAGTGACATCAATGCCATTCTCTCTCAGATCTTGCTCATAAAATATGAGATTGCCTTTCTCAAGGTTGTCAAAAGCCAGTTGACCAAGTTTTAAAAGGAAATCCTTGCTGTATTCCTTAAGCTTAGTTTTATGGTTTTTCATATACTTGTCATTTTTTAAACTTGTCTGAAAGATCAGGAAGTGTGTGTACATTTCAGTCAGAGTCCTTGGAATTTCTCCCCTGTCAGTCTCACTAAAAAACCTATTAAGCACAGTGGCTGAAATCCAGCAGAACACAGGTATGTGGCACATGATGAAGAGGCTCCTTGATGATTTCACATGTGCGATAATCCTGCTGGCCAGGTTCTGATCACTGAATCTCTTCCTGAAATACTCCTCCTTCTGGGCATCACTGAACCCTCGTATCTCTGTCACCTGGTGGACACACTCAGGAGGTATCTGATTGGCTGCTGCTGGCCGGGAGGTTATCCAGAGGAGAGCGGATGGGAGCAGATTCCCCTTAATGAGGTTAGTCAACAGCACATCCAGTGATGTTTTCTTTGTTACATCAAACCAGCTCTCATTGTTCTGAAAATCCAGAGGAAGGCGACACTCATCCAGGCCATCAAAGATGACCAAGACTTTGTACCTAAACAGCTCAGTGGATTCAAATGATTTCAGTTCTGGGGCAAAGTGGTGAAGCAGTTCAATCAGACTGTATTCACCCTTAATCAAATTCAGGTCCCGGAAAGGAAGAGCAAGCATGAAGTGAACATCCTGGTTTGCTTTTCCTTCTGCCCAGTCGAGAATGAATTTCTGCACAGAGACTGTTTTCCCGATACCTGCCACCCCTTTAGTGAGTACAGTTCTGATAGGTGTCTCACACCCACATAAGGGTTTAAATATATCTTTGCACATGACTGTAGTATCTCCTGTTCGCATTTTCTTGGATGCTGTTTCAATCTGTCTCACTTCATGTTCATCATTGACTGCTCCAGTCCCACCTTCAGTTATGTAGAGGTCTGTGTAAATCTCACTGAGAAGTGTTGGCTGTCCTTCCTTAGCTTTCCCTTCAAATACACACTCAAATTGCTTCTTAAGTTTAAATTTGATTTCCTGCCGATGTTGCAGCATGAGCTGTCCTGAAAAGAAATGAGAGGAAAATGCACTAATTCTCATCACGATCCTGACCAGTATGAGAGGAAGAATATTTTCCAAAAACATACTTTTTTACACATACATATCCAGATATTTCCCTGTGACTGTGAATGTGAAACTGAAAGTTTTATCATGCGTATTTTACTGGAACACCGCATACAGGACCGTGAATAAGCCTTAGGCAGCCAAAAGAAATGTTTAAAACTATTTATCTGGGTAGTAAGTGTATATCTGCTCAGAACCAAAAAAACACAAAACCCCTTTTCATTTCCCAAACCTCTCCTCAGGGGCACCACAGCCTGTCCATGTACTTGTTAAATTTCACCACCAGCTCACTTCATTAATTAATTAAATTAGTTTAAAAACTCAATGAGATATTGATCAGCCACATGAGGTGTGTTAGTTGTCATGCCCGGCTTGTCCGATCCTCGTGTGTGCCACGCCCCCTGATTATCCACGTGTGCTTCCCCAATAATGCCCAGCAGTGTCTTGTTGTTTCGCCCTGTCTTTTGTCTATATGAGTTCACGTCTTGCCCGGCCTTTTGTCCGTCATTGATGTTAGTGATGTAACATAATGTTAGCGATGTCCTATTCTCCCCGTAGTCGTCTTCCCCTTAATAAATCCCCAGTTTTCCCTTAATTTTGCATGCCTGCCTCGTCCATCCCTGCCACCTGCCCACCTACCTGCCCGTCCGCAACCACGAATCATGACACTAGAGGTCAAGTAAAAAAATTACGTGGATATACTGCACGATTTCTGCAAATATTAGGGTAGTTTTGGGAGAGGTTCTGAAATGGCAAAGACACTTTGACATACATATTATAGTAGTTCTACACCAACATGAAGACCATTTAAACATCCTCTTCTCTGGCTGCCCAAGACTTTTGCACAATATTGTACATGTACATAATGTTATAAAGCTCTTACTCTTCTCCAGCATGTCAGCAAGATCATTTTGCTTCATGGTCCTCAGGATGTATAGTGTGAGCTTCAGAGCTACCTCTCTAACACTGGTCTTCTGCATCTGACCATCACAGTCCAGGTCATTGTCCTCCTCCAGCTGAGGCTCAGAGCATTCTGGGTAATACTGATCTAGGTGCCTCACAAACGTTTTCAGCTCGTCCTTTAGGAACTTCATGGCTTTTTCCTCTAGTGACTAAAATAAACAGTTACACTTAATTATTGCTACTTGCACCAAACCTTTTCAGAGTTTCACTTGTGAATCATAGTTTAAAACATATTTCCTTTAACATGATGAATTTCTTATTATATGGCTGTATAAAATATAAGCTAATTCACATAACAGCCAAGAAAACATATTTCAGCAATAAATACAAACCTTCAATATGGATGATAAACCCGATTTATCCTGTAGATCTGAACTACATTCTTCCATTTGGTCTCTGTGAATTAGGCAGAAAGATAAAGACCTCAGTTCATCTACACAAATGTAACAGAGAGACTGAAAAGTTCCCCATTAAAATTGCTGTTACTGCAGATAAAGAATAACATTGTGGTATATTACAACACCAATTCCAGAAAGTTGGGACATTGTGCAAACTGTAAATAAAAACAGAATGCAATGATATAGAAATCTCATAAACCTGTATTTTATTCATAACAAAGCATAGAAAACATATCAAATGTTTAAACAGAGACATTTTGCTATTTCATGAAAAATATTGGCTGATTTCGAATTTCATAACAGATACACGTCTCAAAAAAGTTGGGATCAGGGCAATAGGAGGCTGGAAAAGTTAGTGGTACAAAAACCCAACAGCTGGAGGAACAATTTGCAAATAATTATGTCAATTGGCAACAGGTGAGTAACATGACTGGGTATAAAAAGAGCATCTTAGAGCTGCAGTGTCTCTCTGAAGTAAAGATGGGCAGAGGGTCACAATCTCCCTAATACTGCACTGACAAATAGTGGAGCAATTTCAGAAAGAAGTTCCTCAGTATAAAAGTGCAAAGAGGTTGAATATTTCATCATCTACAGCACATAATGTAATCAAAAGATTCTGAGAATCTGGAGAAATCTCTGTGAAAAACCAGACTAGATGCCTGTGATATTTTGGCCCTTAGGCAGCACTGAATCATAAACAGGCATGATTCTGTAATGGAATCACTAAATAGGCTCAGGAAAATTTCCAAAGATTTCAGTCGAATCTAAATTTGAAATTCTTTTTGGAAACCAGGGACACCATGTCATCCGGACTAAAGAGGAGAAGGACCACCCAGCGTGTTATCAGCACTCAGTTCAGAAGCCAGCATCTCTGATGGTGTGGGGGTGCATTAGTACATATGGCAGGGGCAGCCTGCATATCTGGAAAGGCACCATCAGTGCTGAAAGGTATATCCAGGTTCTAGAGCAACAGATGCTCCTATCCAGACGACGTCTCTTTCAGTGAAGACCTTGCATTTTCCCACATGACAATGCCAAACCACACACTGCATCAATTACAACATGATGGATTCGTAGAAGAAGGGTCCGGGTACTGAACTGGCCTGCCAGCGGTCCAGATCATTTAGCCATTGAGAACATTTGCTGCATCATAAAACGAAAAATATGACTCAGAACATCAAGGACAGTTGATCAACTAGAATCCTGTATCAGACAAGAATGGGACAACATTCCTCTCCCAAAACTCAAACAACTGATCTCCTCAGTGCCCAGACATTTACAGACTGTTGTTAAAAGAAGAGGAGATACCACACTGTGGTAAACATGGTCTTGTCCCAACTTTTGTGAGACGTATTGTTGCTGCAACATTCAGAGTTACCTTTTTTCCTTAAAATCATTGCATTCTGTTTTTATTCACAATTTGCACAGTGTTCCAACAGTTTTGGAATTGGGGCTGTAGTTTGGAAAGATGTATCTGCCATGTTAAGCTTTATTCACTGGGGCGGCTTCCTAATTTTCTCATGACAGCAGAAGAGAACCAGTGACATCAGGCTCCAGCACACAGAGACACAGCAGGCAGGAAGGACAGTTTTCTATGCAGCCCTTTGTACCCAGTGACATTTAGAGTCATTCACTTGATTAGCAGAGTAAATTTCAGCCTATCAGCTTGTTGCCCCACCGCTTCTTTACCAGCTGGTCCCCGGGCCCCCACTAGCCAGGGCGATACTGCTGCCTAAATATAACTAAACATTAAACATGTCATCATCCTGCACCTATTCTCCATCCCAGTGGACATAATGTGCATGATGTCATCAGCATGCGCCACTTCCTCTAGAATGTCCTACTGCAGGGAGCCCAACCTTTTTTAACTTGAGATCTACTTTTCAAGTGGCCAGTGTGCTGAGATCTACCAGTTCAAATAGGGAGCCACAGCTATTACTCTTTTACTCTATTATTACTCTAGCTATTGCCTTTCTGCATAGTTAACATGCACATAGTAAATCCAGACAAATCCAGGTAATTCTCTAAACTGAAAAAGTGTAAATAAATGTATTTCTCTACCTTACTGAGACCGCTGGCACTGGGAAGATGCAGCTGGTAAAAACTGACTGCTGTGCCGCTGACTGACTTTTCAGTTCTCGCACTTTTCAGCTGCGTGTGGCTGGTTTAGCAGGGAACTCGGCCTCCTAGCTTTTGTGCATCGACTAAGCCAGACCCAGCTAGGAGCCCAGTTTACCACTACAGTGTCACATTAATCATGATCTGAATCAGCAAGTATTTAAACGTCACCTTTGGCAAAGAAACCAATAGTCTTTCTCTTTTTTTGTCTGATGATAGTAGTTTATTGTTTAAGGCACACAGTTCAATTAAACATGTTAAACTGAAGCCTTCGTCTGAGTCTGATCTAATGAATTCATGAGAGTGAAATTATTGGTTATCAAAACAGGAACATCCATCTCACGAGACGACAATCTGTTGTCGAGTCATTCTTTAATGGAGATGCAGGGGGAGAAACAGGCAAACCAGATTTTTCCAGCTCTGTGCCGAGGACTGAAATTTAAAATCCACTTTGCTATTAAATAACTTCCAATAACAGGTCGCAGAAAGTCAGGTTTTACAGTAATCCTCATCCATTTACCTCAGATGTTATTTATATAGAATACAGATAAAACTTTTGTTTAAATTCTCAAGGTGATGGAATCTGTTACAGGTAAAAATTGGTGCATTCATTATAAATGTTATTTCCTCATAGATTGTATGTGTCTCTGTGCCATTTGACTGAGAGTCTGAATGTCATTAACAGTGTTTGTTTAAATGCACATTTACCTTTGATCTGTAGGAAAAGGTTCCTCTCTGAAGGTGACTGGGTGATCCATTGACCTGTCACTCATCAGGGAAACACAGCTGGGTACAGGGGAGTCTGCTCTCTTCATCAGGACACTGTGGGCAGCGAGAGGAAACAAACCCTCATGGTATAAATATAATTCATACAATGGGGACGGCATCACACTGCTGTTTAGCCTTCTGCTCTGCCTTCATGTACTTTGATATGCTGTGAAACTCTCGATGTAAACAGGCTAGTTTACGATTAGCTTTAACGTGAAATAAATAGTTTCGCCTAAAATTTTAATTCCTATATGAAAAGTTTAGTGTCATTGACTGATGTTCCTTTTTACCTGTTTATATATGTTTTTGTTTGTTTGTTTAGTTTTGTTATGTGGCCATTTTGTATAGGAGGGATGGTCTGTTACTCGCCTCTAGTATAAAAGAACTGGCTGATTGTGGAAGAAGACGGTGAAGACAGAAGATGGCGAGGTCTTTTTATGAAGCTACACATATTAAAGTGCTGCCCACTGACCAGCCCTAGCTAGGAGCCCAGTTTACTTTTATGTTCTGGCCTGACTATAGACCCAGAGAGACATGCATGCTAGTGGGCTGTAACACTGTTACCTCTCAGGGCTCTTTCTGTTACACCCCACGGGGGGGGCATTTTAAGGCTTGCAGTATAAATGTTGGCACTCGGGGCCATTAGTGCTCTGAGGCCCCCTGCAGCCCAGCCAGAGGCCCCCAGGCACTAACCCTTCTGTCCCAGTCCATAACCCAGCCGAGGCTCCAGGGGGCGCTATCTTGGGGCACCTTCAGCCACCGGCTCATTCCCCAACCATCACCTAAGAAGCGCTACTGGGGATCTTTCCTGCCTGCTGCCGTTAGACACCACAATGTCTACTGTCGATGTGCAGCCCCCACAGCCAGCCTTAACGTCCCATTTTTAATGTGGTAAAAGCTGCTCTGTTTTTAATCATATAAATAACATACATTTCTATTCATATTTATTTCTTGAACAATATTGTATTTTCAGGATTCTTTCATAATGCACTGTGTACTTCTTAAACTTATTACCCTACAGAAATTTTGTTTACTTCTAAAAGTGTTTACTTATTTGCACTATATCTGCTGTCTTTGCACGTCGTCTTTGTCTTACATTGTATGTTTGTATCTGTGCACTTTGCTGCTGAACGCAAGAGAATTTAACCCTGGGTTCAACAAATCATCTTATTTTATACTCAGGGGATGAGAACCACTGCAGTGTCACATTAATTATGATCTGAATCAGCAAGTATTTAAACGTCACCTTTGACAAAGAAGCCAATAGTCTTTCTCTTTTTTTGTCTGATGATAGTAGTTTATTGTTTAAGCCACACAGTTCGATTAAACATGTTAAACTGAAGCCTTCGTCTGAGTCTGATCTAATGAATTCATGAGAGTGAAATTATTGGTTATCAAAACTGAAACATCCATCTCACGAGACGACAATCTGTTGTCGAGTCATTCTTTAATGGAGATGCAGGGGGAGAAACAGGCAAACCAGATTTTTCCAGCTCTGTGCCGAGGACTGAAATTTAAAATCCACTTTGCTATTAAATAACTTCCAATTCCAGGTCGCAGAAAGTCAGGTTTTACAGTAATCCTCATCCATTTACCTCGGATGTTATTTATATAGAATACAGACAAAACTTTTGTTTAAATTCTCAAGGTGATGGAATCTGTTACAGGTAAAAATTGGTGCATTCATTATAAATATGTTATTTCCTCATAGCTTGTATGTGTCTCTGTGCCATTTGACTGAGAGTCTGAATGTCACTAACAGTGTTTGTTTACATGCACATTTACCTTTGATCTGTAGGAAAAGGTTCCTCTCTGAATGTGACTGGGTGATCCATTGACCTGTCACTCATCAGGGAAACACAGCTGGGTACAGGGGAGTCTGCTCTCTTCATCAGAATACTGTGGGCAGCGAGAGGAAACAAACCCTCATGGTATAAATATAATTCATACAATGGGGACGACATCACACTGCTGTTTATCCTTCTGCTCTGCCTTCATGTACTTTGATATGCTGTGAAACTCTCGATGGAAACAGGCTAGTTTACGATTAGCTTTAACGTGAAATAAATAGTTTCACCTAAAATTTTTATTCCAATATAAAAGGTTTAGTGTCATTGACTAATGCTCCTTTTTACCTGTTTATATATGTTTTTGTTTGTTTGTTTAGTTTTGTTATGTGGCCATTTTGTATAGGAGGGATGGTCTGTTACTCGCCTCTAGTATAAAAGAACTGGCTGATTGTGGAAGAAGACGGCGAAGACAGAAGATGGCGAGGTCTTTTTATGAAGCTACACATATTAAAGTGCTGCCCACTGACCAGCCCTAGCTAGGAGCCCAGTTTACTTTTATGTTATGGCCTGACTATAGACCCAGAGAGACATGCATGCTAGTGGGCTGTAACACTGTTACCTCTCAGGGTTCTTTCTGTTACACCCCACGGGGGGGGCATTTTAAGGCTTGCAGTATAATTGTTGGGACTCGGGGCCATTAGTGCTCTGAAGCCCCCTGCAGCCCAGCCTGAGGCCCCCAGGCACTGACCCTTCTGTCCCAGTCCATAACCCAGCCGAGGCTCCAGGGGGCGCTATCTTGGGGCACCTTCAGCCACCGGCTCATTCCCCAACCATCACCTAAGAAGCGCTACTGGGGATCTTTCCTGCCTGCTGCCGTTAGACACCACAATGCCTGCTGTCGATGTGCAGCCCCCACAACCAGCCTTAACGTCCCATTTTTAATGTGGTAAAAGCTGCTCTGTTTTTAATCATATAAATAACATACATTTCTATTTATATTTATTTCTTCAACAATATTGTATTTTCAGGATTCTTTCATAATGCATTGTGTACTTCGTAAACTTATTATCCTACAGAAATTTTGTTTACTTCTAAAAGTGTTTACTTATTTGCACTATATCTGCTGTCTTTGCACGTCGTCTTTGTCTTACATTGTATGTTTGTATCTGTGCACTTTGCTGCTGAACGCAAGAGAATTTAACCCTGGGATCAACAAATCATCTTATTTTATACTCAGGGGATGAGAACCACTGCAGTGTCACATTAATTATGATCTGAATCAGCAAGTATTTAAACGTCACCTTTGACAAAGAAGCCAATAGTCTTTCTCTTTTTTTGTCTGATGATAGTAGTTTATTGTTTAAGCCACACAGTTCAATTAAACATGTTAAACTGAAGCCTTCGTCTGAGTCTGATCTAATGAATTCATGAGAGTGAAATTATTGGTTATCAAAACAGAAACATCCATCTCACGAGACGACAATCTGTTGTCGAGTCATTCTTTAATGGAGATGCAGGGGGAGAAACAGGCAAACCAGATTTTTCCAGCTCTGTGCCGAGGACTGAAATTTAAAATCCACTTTGCTATTAAATAACTTCCAATAACAGGTCGCAGAAAGTCAGGTTTTACAGTAATCCTCATCCATTTACCTCAGATGTTATTTATATAGAATACAGATAAAACTTTTGTTTAAATTCTCAAGGTGATGGAATCTGTTACAGGTAAAAATTGGTGCATTCATTATAAATGTTATTTCCTCATAGATTGTATGTGTCTCTGTGCCATTTGACTGAGAGTCTGAATGTCATTAACAGTGTTTGTTTAAATGCACATTTACCTTTGATCTGTAGGAAAAGGTTCCTCTCTGAAGGTGACTGGGTGATCCATTGACCTGTCACTCATCAGGGAAACACAGCTGGGTACAGGGGAGTCTGCTCTCTTCATCAGGACACTGTGGGCAGCGAGAGGAAACAAACCCTCATGGTATAAATATAATTCATACAATGGGGACGGCATCACACTGCTGTTTAGCCTTCTGCTCTGCCTTCATGTACTTTGATATGCTGTGAAACTCTCGATGTAAACAGGCTAGTTTACGATTAGCTTTAACGTGAAATAAATAGTTTCGCCTAAAATTTTAATTCCTATATGAAAAGTTTAGTGTCATTGACTGATGTTCCTTTTTACCTGTTTATATATGTTTTTGTTTGTTTGTTTAGTTTTGTTATGTGGCCATTTTGTATAGGAGGGATGGTCTGTTACTCGCCTCTAGTATAAAAGAACTGGCTGATTGTGGAAGAAGACGGTGAAGACAGAAGATGGCGAGGTCTTTTTATGAAGCTACACATATTAAAGTGCTGCCCACTGACCAGCCCTAGCTAGGAGCCCAGTTTACTTTATGTTATGGCCTGACTATAGACCCAGAGAGACATGCATGCTAGTGGGCTGTAACACTGTTACCTCTCAGGGCTCTTTCTGTTACACCCCACAGGGGGGCGCGTTTCAGAAGCAGATCCATCCATTTTTATGCTGATCCAGACCAGTTGATTCCTGCTGGGGCCTCTGTGAACATGAAGATTAAGTAGATACATCCTATAATCTTTAAATTGTATTTCATAATACCATTGTGATTCTCATTAGTCATTATTATGAAATATTTCATGTAATGCAAATGTGACTACTTGAATAATTCCAACTGTCCCCCTGATATTGTATTTCCAAATGTAATTTTTACCGGTGTTCGGTCGAACCACGCAACCGCCGGTGCGCGTTACAGTAGCACGTTTCGAAAAGGGAGCAGAACCCGTCAGAACATCGGATCCTGCTCTTCCACTCCCACCTTGTCTGCATTCCATGTGCGCATCTATGTAATAATGTTCTTGCAGCTCTCACATGTAACTTATTTTGGAATTTACCCCGAAAAAACAGATGCTATTTTCTGATTGGCTGGTAGGTGGCTATTAATAACTCGGGACAGCTATGAAGTCGGCGGAAAACTCCACTCCGATTGGCTGCGCCTTGTCCATTAACCCTATATAATGGGACGCCATGGTGGGGGGTTATTCCTTACTTCTCAGTGTGAGAAACACAAGGTGTGGCGTGTAAACTGGTTGAAATGCGTGTGTCTCATGGTCAATGTGTGGGCCCTGATAGCCCTGTGAACCCCAACTGACCAATAAATGTCAACGTAACTGGATGATATATACTCCCTTATATATTATATATACTCCCTTATTTGTTATATATACTCCCTTATATATATACTCCCTTATATATTATATATACTCCCTTATTTGTTATATATACTCCCTTATATATATACTCCCTTATGTGTTACATATACTCCTTTATATATTATATATACTCCCTTTTATATAATACATACTCCCTTATATGCTATATATACTCCCTTTACATTTTAAAATTCCATACTTGGGGGAGGGGTCAGGGCATCATGTCATTAATTTCATCAAAAACATTGATAAGTAAATTCTGATTTTTTTAAAAATGTATTACAGGCCAATTTATTGAAATAAAATGTATATTTATAAAACATACAGTCATGTGAAAAAATTAGGACGCCCCATTAAATATTTAGTTCTTTATTAAGAAATATCAACATATCAGTATGAAAACTTCTTTCAAGCTATATCTGTAGATAAAGGTGATGTAATGCCATCATCTACGCACAAACAAGAAACAAAGAAAGTCACTTATTTGGGAAAAGAAAGTAAGTAAGATGCTAATTTCCACTGAGGACAAAGTTAGGGCCCCTCACATTCATCACTATTTAAAATGCCTAGAGTTAGATTCAGGTGGCACCATATCAGGTGAAGATGGTTAGAACATCGTTACGGAGCTTTTTGGTGAAGCCTGTCTTATTTAAACCACAGACATTTAGTCTGGTTTGCCCTTGATTGTGGAAATGAGTGATATCACCATGTGAGGTCCTAAGAGCTCTCTGAGGCCTTCAGGAAGAAGCTTGTAGATGCATATGAGTCTGGGAAGGATATAAAAAGATCTCAAGAGAGTTTGGAATCAGCCATTCCACTGTCCGGGAAATAATTTACACAATAATTCACATTTAAAACAGCTGCCAGCATGGCCAGGGCAGGCTGTCCTAGCAAGTTCAGCCAAGAGCAGACGGCAAGATGCTGAAAGACATCTCCAAAAATCCTAAAAGGTCATCACGAGTCATACAGGAAGCTCCTGCCACAGCTGATGTCAAGGTACATGCATCTAGCATCAGAAAGAGACGCACAAGTTTGATTTACATGGGAGCTGTGCAAGGAGGAAACCCTGCTGTCAAAAACACATCTGAGCAGCACTGAAGTTTGCCAGAGACCATCAAGACACAGACTGGGACTTAATGAACAATGTGCTTTGGACAGATGGATCTGAAACTGAATTAGTTGGGCGCAGTAACAGAAGACATGTTTGGCATATACCAAAGGCAGCTTTTGAGCAAAAGAACCTCATAGCAGCTGTGAAGCTTGGGGTTGGAAATGTCATGGTTTGGGGTTGGTTTGCTGCAGCAGAACCTGGCCAGCTCACCACCATAGAATCCACTATGAAGTCTTCATCATATCAGAGGGTGCATGTGCCAAGGAATGGCTTACAAGAAAGAAATGGAGAGTTCTGGAATGGTCAAGTCAAAGCCCGGATCTGAACCCTATTGAGATGCTGTGGGGTGATTTGAAGCAGAAGTGCATGCAGGACACCCTGCAAACATCACAGCTTAAGGAATTCTGCATTGGGAGGGGGGACTTTCTGCCAGTCGAATCAGAGATTGATAGATGGTTATAGGAAACATCTCATTGAGGTTATTTCAGCCAAAGGGGGAAATACTAGCTACCCTTTTCCTCGGTAAGACTTGGCATCTTAGTTAATTTCCTTTGTTAAATATGTGGATTTGTTTCTCGTTTTTGCATAGGAGATGCGATTACATCACCTTTATCTACAGATTTGAAAGAAGATTTAATCTGGATATTTTGATATTTCTTAATAAAGAATAAAATATTTCATGGGGTGTCCTAATTTTTTCACACGACTGTACTTATCCACACCTGGAATACACCAAGATCAAACTCCATACTTTTCCGTACGGCATATAAACCATGTAAATACATTTCTCTATATAACGTTATACCATTTTAAATAATTTATCCTAAACCTACCTAATCCGTCCGGCGCTAAATCTGTCTTTACGTAAAAATACCAAACTGTTTATGAACTAAGAAAAAAAAAGCTAAGACAAAAATTACAGGAATGCCGTGGTTTAGCCTTGTTTCATAAAATATTAGGCTTTCTGTTTAACCCGGGTTCTTCCCCCAACATCTTAAAACAAGCTTACTAACTTCAAAGTATTATAATCTAACCCCATGTACATGTTTAAGCGACGCTGTATATTAGGCGAAATCAGGACTGAGCGTAAATAATTAAATATTACTGTTATTCTAAATGTACATTCTAAAGTTCAAAATATTCTGTGACACAATTACTTACTGTAATGCACTGTATATTTAACGACTAATTACGTTGAGAACTATAATTAAATCCCAGTATTTAAGTAAGTCAACCATGTATATTTTACTATTGGTTTAATCTGACGAGTATAATCTTACCTGGCAACAAAAATATCTTTTTATTTTTCCAGAATCATATTCGTGTTTCTTGACAAAATGGTTACATGCCAGCTGTACTTAATTTTTTTTCTTTGTAAAGTAGGAAAACTGACGTTGGCAAAGTCCATTATCCCGGACAAAATGGCGAATCCTGGTTTAAATCGCTTTCACTATTATTGGACGTGCGGCATGGTTTTCATTTACGATAAAAAGTTATTCCGCTAAGAAACTGGCTAGTTGTTTCTCTGCTGGCAGTATTAAAACTACATCAATTATGGACTGAAATCCATTATAGTTTTGTCTAATATCGCCGGTGCCAGCAGTACCACCTATTTTGTAAGACAAAATGCACTGGGTAACCATGCACTTCTCTCATAAATATTAATGAGACATGTCCTACCACTCTGCAAAAAGGATATTTGCTGCGCGCGCGCACGAGGCAACATGGCTGCATCTAGCAGCAGAGCTCCAGAGCCTCTGGAGAACCACGCGGCAAAAAAGGCTTGTCTTCCAAAGTTTGGGAATATTTTAGTCATGACACCTTTTCTGTACTCTACCGTAGCCGACGTTAATGAAACTGTTTCATCTGTTTTATATTTTCTTAAGTTTACTTATTCTGTCATGTAAGACTTAGACAAATTATGATCGTTTACGACTACTCTTACATACTGTAGTTTAAATCGTTCCTTGCTCACTGAAGTAATCTTAACTATAAGCTACCTTTGCTAGTGTTTGTTAAAAACAAATTTCCCTAGTTATGAAATCATTCCATGTTTTAGCATCTATTTCAACATTAAAGTCAAATTGGTGTACTGAAATTCATCCATTTTTCCAAACCGCTTATCCTACTGGGTCGCGGGGGGTCCGGAGCCTATCCCGGAAGCAATGGGCACGAGGCAGGGAACAACCCAGGATGGGGGGAAGCCCATCGCAGGGCACACTCACACACCATTCACTCTCACACGCACACCTATGTGAAGTTGAAACAGGTGCTCAAAAAATATTTTACAATCTCACGATGTTAACCAGCAAGTTCTCTCGCGGACACACACACACTCAATAAACCACAATTGCTCTGCTTAGTGAAGCACCAATACGTGGCGCCCGTGTCAGTGTGATTGCTTATCATTTAGCACTGAATGGGTGCAGTGAGTGATTGCTTACTATTACTAACCTCTGTGTTATGACCCGATCGTATGATCCTCTTGTGTGCCACTCCCCCTCCTGTGATCATCCGAAGCCACCTCTGAGTATCCCCGGAGTTCGCTTTGCTGCCGCTGCCCCCTAGAGGAAGCTGGAGGCTCAGCTGCCTGCCGCTAAGTCTCTGGCTGGGACGGTCTTCACCCTCCAAGGCCTTTTCTGGAAGGTGATGGAGGTTTTAACAGTGAATGACTCCCAAGAGGCTGCCCAGTTCTGCACACAGCTTCAAGGGGAGTTTGCAGCATTCGCCCCAACTTCACCACCACGTGAGCTAGACAAAATAGCAGAGAACCCTGCGTTTCAGGGACTTTGTGGGGGTTCTGGGACAGTTAACCCCAGAGATGGAGTGCAGTGTAGCGCTGAGGTACCGGCAGGCAGCGCAGCAGGTTGGACTGATGCTAGCCTTGTAAATAGTTCTCCATGGTCACATGCATTGTAATGTCAAGTATAGTGTTAAATATTAGTGTGTGTGTGTGGTTGTGTGTGTGTGTGTGTGTGTGCACGCACCACCCTATGTGTTAGGAGTGTGCGCATCAACGGGTACGGTGGGCAGTACGAGTGCGTTGTACGACTGACCCGGGTGCAATAAAGGCCACCTTGTGGTTGAGACCAGAATTAATCTCATTAATAAGCAGCATAGCTCCGTGACCCACGCTGTTCAAAAAATATGTTGTTAAACTCGTTTTTCCCAACCGACCGGGAAAGCTGCAGTTTTACAGGCTATTATGAAAATGACTGTAGGAATGAAGAAGTCTTTCGGATAGTCACGCAGATTACAGTGGTTACAACACGCACTAACTTTTACACTATCTTTGGAGTTGGCATAAAGTAAAAGGCAGGTCAAATGGACTATTCTGTTTTTATATATTGTATATTAAAATAAACTGATTTGTGTTCATTATAATTGCGCTCTGGGGTAATGGAGTTCCACGACGTCAGTTTTGCTTATTTACAAAGAAAAATATAAATATGGTTGATATTTAATAGTTTACTAATTTCTAGAATAGGGCCTATAAGTTATTATATGAATACGGATTCTGAAATCCGTCTGCACATTTACTGTACATGAGTTCCCCATGAACCCCAAGCCGAATATTTACGCCCCGATGCCAATGTTCCTTGAAAAAATCAACCCCAGGTAAACTTCACTTAGCCCCGGATCTTTAAATTGCTGGAAACTGTTCCAGCCAAATGCGTGTCAAAAACTTTGTTTAGTAGGACTTCTCAAAAAACCAATAAATTAACAAGTTATTGGGGTGTGTTACATTTTGCACGCTATTGAGATGTAGCTTACATATATTTGTTGGACAAACTCACTTTGTCCAAACTGCCTTCGACCGCCTCCATTTTTATAGACGATTATGAAAGTGAAAGAATTTAAAAAGCATTTTATATAACCACACAGATCACGGACGTAAAACCTAAAATTTAAGTACGTTTGGGATTGACTAGTTGTATAATTACTGTAATAAGGTCTTATATTAAAGATTTCGAAATCCTTCTAAATGAGTTCCGTGGGTATAACGTGATTCAACAACGGAATCAAACAGTTCCGCCAAAAACTTTGTCCAAAATACCTTTTTTTTTAAAAAAAGGAAAGAATACGAAATATGGGGTTTACTAGCTACAGTTTGCACGGTATATAGGTCTATTTGTTTAAGAAATTCACCTTTTCCAAATGACCCTCGAAAGCTAGTTTTACAGACAACTGCGAAAATGAAAGGAGTTCAAAGCATTTTATATAGTCGCACAGGTAATGGTGGCCACACAACTGTTCATGAATATTTAATATTGCAGCAATTCTCATTTCAGGGTTACCGTACAGTTGTTGACTTAAAATGCTGTGCTATAGCCTAATATTAAACATAAAACAATTACATCGCTTAAAAGTAAAACTACAGTCAAATAGATTCTTCTATTTTGTATCTGATCTTTTAAAATAAACTGATTTGCGTGAATTATAACAGGGCTCCGGGGTAATGGAAGTAATTACAACGTCTGTTTTCCTGCTTTACGAAGAAAAATTGCTAGAAAGAGTTAATATATTAATATAGATGTTGAAATCTTTCTACACGTCTTTATGAATTCCCCAGGAATGTCATGGTCGGTAAACAAACGTAAAGACTAATTCCGGCCAAAGACGGTTCAACAAAACATGGATCAGCTGGACACAAAACCACTAAATGAACGAGATATATTGGAATATCTTACATTTTGCACGCTACTGAAATATACAAATATACTGATTCTCCAAACCACATTCGACCGCCGTAGTTGTGGAAGTAAAAGTTCAAAAGGATTTTACATAGTCACATGGATAACGGAGGTTAAAGGTAAAATATAAGTACATTTGGAATTTAACAATATTATTATACAATTGCTAGAATAAGTTCTATTATTAATACAGATTTGAAATCCTTCTACACGTCTACATAAGTTCCTTAGATTAGATTAGAAAACATCACTGACAGTTCCGCAAAAGAGCTTAGAAAATTTGAAAAAAATTACAGAATGACAAAATTAACTAGTTATGGGGTCTACTAACCTACAGTTTATACGGTGTATAAGTCAATTTCTTTAACAAGCTCACCTTTTCCAAACGACCCTCGAAAGCTGCAGTTTTACAGACAAATGCGAAAATGAAAGCAGGAGCATTTTACATAGTCGCACAGGTAATGGTGGCCGCACCTTAGATCATGAATATATAATACTGCGGCAATGTCATTTCAGGGTAACAGTGCAGTTGTTATTATGTATCCTAATTTATGCAAACAAGTAGTTACATCTTAACGACTACGGTCAAATCACGCGCGCTTAACGTAACATTACGATATCAAATGGCAAATAATACTCTAAGCGATCGCGCATACAAAATGGCTCAAGATTTACTGTCATATCTATGAAGTGCAGGATGCACTAAAATAAAATGTTCTTCTTTTCCCATAATGCAAAAAACAAGCAATATACTATCTGAGAGGCAAAGTCCTAGGCAATTTCCAGACAAAATTTAGTCAATTGTACCATTTTCTAGTGATTGCACTTTGAAAACTATGGTTCTACGTGAATTTGCTTATTTGAGCCAAGTTTGACAGGACACGTCTCAGAATTTTCCCGGAGTGTATGAACAAGCCTTATACCCTCTAAAAGGCAAGTTCCCAAGCTATTACCAATACACAATTTGCTTAACATTCACTGAACCATTTTCAAGAAACGGTGCTTTGAAATCTGTGTTTGTTTGTTTATTTTAGTTTTTAAGCCAAGTTTAACAGGGTTTAATAATTCCCATAATGCATCAACAAATATTTTTGTAGTTAAAATTATACATGCTGCCACGATCAAGCGCGAGCCGTGTGGTGATCGTGCGGGTCGGCAGGCAGGAACAGTCAGACAAGCCCAAATCAGGGCAAAACTAGGGGTTTGTTGTGGACTAGGGAGCAGGAGACACTTAACCACACTGTTACCACAATGACGGACAAGGAGAACAGGTCAGACCAGGACTTAAATACACAAAGACTAATCAAGGGAATCGGACAAAGCTGGAGACGATCAGGGAAGCACACGTGGGTAATCAGGGGGCGTAGATTATCCTTTTTAAAACCTTCAAAATAATGTATGGTTTGTTGGAATCGGACAAAAAATGACCGAGTTACATCCGTTAGAAGTCGTTTACATCAGCAGGGCTGACGGATAAGCAAAACATATAAGAGCACGGTAGCATATTGACTAAATATAACAAGTGCTGTTTATTCTAAATGCTTGTGTAATGAGGTGGAGCTGGAGGGTGCGATCTGGTTGGGGCATGGTAATTTCATTAACCTGATTGCTTAATTGTTGCAGCCAGCACGCGTATATAGGACCCGGTTGTGGTTGCGTGTGTGACTGATTTGTAAGCGTGACGTGACTCTCCGTGCGCCAGTATCTCCTGTTCCGGAAGTTGTGGCTATATCCAACGCTGCAGGTAGGGCATCAGTGGACGGGGTTGTTTGCTTGCTGTATGGGTGGTTGTAATGTGCTTTGTTATCTTCCTTACAGTTGCAAGGGCTTGGTAAATCTAGCAGCTTGCGGTTGCTTCCGCTTTTAAGGTTTTCCAACTTTTACCGCGTGTAATCTGCCAGGTATGTCTCGTCTCCTTTTACCAACGTTTGGGTAGTAGGGGCATACCTAATACTGTGTTTGTATTTGTAGTGGATCGCGACTTGGAGTGTCCCGGACCGACGTGAGCCAGACCATCAACGGGATACTAAGTCACTACAATTGCTGCTGTTTTGCCCGGATGTTTTATGTTTTGTTTCATGTTTTAATTGGTTTTAAGTATTAATGTGTTTTATTTATTGGATGTAAATTGGGGGGTGTCGTTGGGAAGGCTTGGTGCTGGGCGGTGAGGATCCGTGTCGGGCGATACCGCGCTGCGTGGTCGCGTTGCTTTCTTTTAGCCCACCCCTTGGGTGGATGTACGTGCGGCATGTGCTGCGGGACCCCTCAGAGTGTTTGACTGTACGCCTCCCATTCCCCTCCCGATAACAGCTCCCTGGTTTGGGTTTTCTCTTTTGTCGTGTGATTGGAGTGTTTTAAACATGATTTGTATTTGTGCTGTGATTTTGGTTTTTTGTGTTTTATTTTGAGTGTTAATTGACCGCAGCCTAATAAAGGGAGTGTTTATGGTCTTCGCGTCTCCCCTATGGTGATCACGAATCTGTGTCCTTTTATATTGGAGTGGGTTTTTGAACTCCGGTATTCTAATTCTCTGGGTGAAATTCCCAGAGTGGCGTAGTCGGTTTGTCCATTTCCGTATTCCCTCGCTACTTCCTCCCTCAGTAACGCCACACTTGCAACAGTAGTTGAAACAGGAACGGATTATGGGTTGCGTGGGCCCCTGGGCAAAACGTTCGCGAGCCGCCCCCCCCCCCAACCACCACAATTCAAGTGCCCTTGGCAGCCAAACGCCCTCCCTATAGGGCCAGGGGCCCTTGTAGGCAGAGGGTCAAAGAATGTAGGCCCTCTAAAATAGACAAACGAAAATACATTGTTGATAAGCGTTGCAAATTGTTTTGGGCTATGGGCCCCCTGCACCCCAAGGGCCCCTGGGCAGCGGCCCCGCTGTCCTGGTCCGTAATCCGTCCCTGAGTTGAAATGGAGCTGGTGGGCAAATAAAATCCAATAATTTGTTGTGGAATAAATAAAAACGATGCTTACCACATTACTATGGATTTCCAAAAGCCCATTTGCTTAATCTGTGGTAGACAGCACCGTTTCAGAAGATGAAACTGCACTGAAAAAATACAAATTATTTTACGATCACTAGTGCAAGATGATATAACGAAACACATAGATAAGTGTATACAGAGTCACAAATAATCAACATGTCATAATTAATAACCACAGTCAACATAAGATCAGAATATAAAGTATTGGAGAAGTTCGCAAAATTAACACAACTACACATTAACATGGCTTCACTCTCACCTGTATAAATGTTTCAGAGATGGTATATGTGAAAAGTAACATTGCAATGTAACAATAAATGCCAAAGATCAATTCGTAAACAGTCTGCCCTACTGTAAGATAAATTTCATAGAATTAATCAATATAGAAGTGTCATGGTATTTCAGTGACCTCTAGTGGTTAATATTTCACTGCAGATATGAGAGGGATTGCTTGGAAAGTGAGTACAAGATATTTATGTTCCATTTACAATTTAATGTGTGAAAATCTGTTTCAGGGGCGGCATGGTGGTGCAGTGGTTAGCACTGTTGCCTCACACCTCTAGGACCCGGGTTTGTATCTTCCCCTGGGTTACATGTGTGTGGAGTTTGCATGTTCTCCCCATGTCGTCGTGGGGTTTCCTCCGGGTACTCCGGTTTCCCCCACAGTCCAAAAACATGCTGAGGCTAATTGGAGTTGCTAAATTGCCCATAGGAGCACATGTGTGAGTGAATGGTGTGTGAGTGTGCCCTGCGATGGGCTGACCCCCCCAACCTGGGTTGTTCCCTGCCTCATGCCCATTGCTTCTGGGATAGGCTCCGGACCTCCAGCAACCCAGTAGGATAAGCAGTTTGGAAAATGGATGGATGGATGGATGGAAATCTGTTTCACCATCATCATACTATATAAACAGGGAAAATGTGAATGACTAACATTTCAATTTATTAGCCAGTTATGATTGTTTCTCTTCTGAAAAATCAGGAGGAAAATGTAGAGTTAATGAGAATTTCAGATGATGGCCAGAATGACGTGATTATATTTCATACCTGAAACTTCTCAGTGACCTTCGACCTTCTCACAACATCAACTCCCTGTTGTAAAACCAATATGATTCCTTGTGTCTGTTGCTGATACTAAATGGAAATATACTCCAGTGAAAAAAACAACTCTGTTGTAGGTACTTAAAAGCCTCGTGAACACAGATGGGGATCATGTGGGTTTGCCCATCCAATCAGATGTTGCATAATTTCACACTTAACAGAAACCCTGACACATGATTTCACTTCTCTGTTTTATAGATGGTAACTCCTGTGTTAATGCTGAGACCATATTACTACACTGATGAGTTGGTGATGATGGTAGAGATGACTGAAGTTATGATGGCAGTGATGATGATGGAGGTGATGTAGACAGGTGATGCAGATGATGCTCATTGTGCTGATGATGAAGCAGATAATTGTCATGACTGTGGTCCTGTCTTTACTGGTCTGTGTGCCTACAGAAATGGTTTTGGTCGTAATGATGGTGGTGTTTATTCTGCTTGCTGTCTAGCTGCCCCGGCAGTGAGGACGTTACTGTGGGGATCCCTGAGGGGGATCCCAGCCCTGACTTCCCTCCTGGGGCTGCTGCTGTCTGCTCTGCACTAGGGGCCTCATCTTATCTGCTCCCTGTTGGCTGTCTGCCCCCCAGGACCTGTTTTCATCCTGCACGTGTTGCATGTTGAGCCATGTAGATATTCAGCCCTTCCCTTCATCAGAAGGTCTCATTTTTACACCACATCTGAGGTGAATTACACAAGTTATTAGTTTGATTACCTGAAATGTTACATATTACAAACAAGTTGTCAGTGACTAAATTGCTGCTTATCTGTTAGCAGTCGGTGTAGAAGCGCAAAAACACCTTTAAACTAGCAAGCTAATTACATTGAAAATGATGTTCTAAAGAACATTCATGTCACACATTCTTTGACTAAGAACTCCAGTAATGAAGAACGTGAATCTGGGACCATTTCATTTGATCATTTCCAAACCCATAATCTAGTAATCAAATTGACAGAGACACTGAGGCAAACTCAGAATATAGACATTAAACACTGAGCCAAGCCATGGTTAAGATTGAGGCAGATAGTAACCCATGCTGGAATCATCATAGCATAGTGACTAATCTAGTGCAGGGTTACAGTGTGTACTTGATTATATTATATATTGGATTGTATTAAAGCATCATTCATACTCAAGCGAAAAGACAATTATAAATACAGGCTATGAAAAGGTTTGTGTGTCAGGAAATGTACAGAAGCAGCCTAATGCAGGTTTACAGGGACCTAACGTGTGGCATAGAATACAAAGACACGGACAGAGAAAGGCAATGGCATAACCCCTCAATATGATCAATTCATCTACTCTGCGTTTTCCTCACAGTTTTCAAAGTAATTGTCAGCAAAGTCCAGCATCTGCTTCATGGCCTTGAGGAGCAGGATGTCACAGGTGTCATTCAACTCCCCGTCGTCATGGTAATTCTTCACGGGAATCACATTTACTGGTGGGACGCCCAGACACTCGCTAGCTCTGTAGATCTGCAGAGAGACACATACATACATGTATTTTTTCAGCTGCCGTATCGCAAGAGTAGTGTCAAACAGGGTTATAAAAAGTCACAACTGAAATAGTATTAATCTGTCTTTAGCAGATGCTGCAGAATGGGAATGTACAGAACAAACGGGTCTGTCGAATTTTTTTCAACATGTACCTCGACCAAAATCTTGGAACTCGAGCATTCCCGTTAAAACCTGTATGGGTCGAGAACCTTTCAATTTTATCCATTTGGACCTTAAAAGGTCTATGGTGTTTAACTCATGCGCATAAAACTGGTCGCCCGCAGAAAACCCATCCTCACTTCATGCTCGCTCTGCACAACATTTGCTCGCTCAGTGTTAAATTATTACTCTCATAATACGAGGTACGCAGGTATGCGCTCGCGAGCAGCAAACGTATGCCGTCTACGCTCTCGCGAACAGCAAACCTATGCCGTCTACGCGCTCGCGAGCAGCAAACCTATGCCGTCTACGCGCTCGCGAGCAGCAAACCTATGCCGTCTACGCGCTCGCGGGCAGCAAACCTATGCCGTCTACACGCTCGCGGGCAGCAAACCTATGCCGTCTACGCACTCCCGAGCAGCAAACCTATGCCGTCTACACGCTCGTGGGCAGCAAACCTATGCCGTCTACGCCCTCGCGAGCAGCAAACCTATGCCGTCTACGCGCTCACGAGCAGCAAACCTATGCCGTCTACGCGCTCACGGCCAGCAAACCTATGCCGTCTACGCGCTCGCGGGCAGCAAACCTATGCCGTCTACGTGCTCGCGGGTAGCAAACCTATGCCGTCTACGCGCTCACGGGCAGCAAACCTATGCGTTTACGTGCTCACGGGCAGCAAACCTATGCCGTCTACGCGCTCGCGGGCAGCAAACCTATGCCGTCTACACGCTCACGGGCAGCAAACCTATGCCGTCTACGCGCTCCCGGGCAGCAAACCTATGCCGTCTACGCGCTCGCGGGCAGCAAACCTATGCCGTCTACGCGCTCACGGGCAGCAAACCTATGCGTTTACGCGCTCACGGGCAGCAAACCTATGCGTTTACGTGCTCACGGGCAGCAAACCTATGCTGTCTACGCTCTCGCTGCAGCCTCTTATGGAGGCCATCCGAACCAAAACGTCTTAAACTTTTCGCCTAGAGGCAGCATTATTTTACAGTTACAGACATAAAAAATGCACCCCTAAAGATGGCAGTAATGAGCATGTTAATATTCCACAGCTACAGACATTATATTTTTACCTCTAAAGACAGACATAAAACTCCACATACAGGCGGCATTTTGCAATGTGTCTTGATGTCAGCAAAGGTATCCTTCAAAATAAAAGCATCATTGACTTCTAACCACAGACACCATAACAAAATCAAATTCTTCACCGTTTGGTTATTATTCTGTGTGGCTTCTCTTATGTGCAATGAAATAGACCAGGGAGACAAATAAGTATTATATACAATATTGTCACGGAAATAAATCAATACTTATGTTTAATCAATTAGCCTATGATTACAGTTTAAAAGACAATTGCGGGGAGCCATTTTCCTTTGCGTCCCAATGATTTTAATTTTACACATCCATCCATTTTCCAAACCGTTTATCCTAGTGGGTCGTGGGGGGTCTGGAGCCTAAGCAATGGGCACGAGGCAGGGAACAACCCAAGATGGGGGGCCAGCCCACCGCAGGGCACACTCACACACCATTCACTCACACATGCACACCTATGGGCAATTTTAGCGACTCCAAGTAACCTCAGCATGTTTTTGGACTGTGGGGGGAAACCGGAGTACCCGGAGGAAACCCCACGACGACATGGGGAGAACATGCAATCTCCACACACATGTGACCCAGGCGGAGACTCGAACCCGGGTCTCAGAGGTGTGAGGCAACAGTGCTAACCACTGCACCACCATGCCGCCCCAATTTTACACATCATAAGTAAAAATATGTTTGTTGATAGTGATGTATTTGTCATTTTTTTTCTACAGATCAGCTCCAGTACACAAAGCCCCTAAGATGTCAGGGTGAGAAAAAACTTTTTTAAATAGCTTTGTTTCTTCTCAATAGTTATGCGTTCCCTCTCAATACTTATAATAGTAATAATAATAAAATACGTATATAAACATAATATTAAAGTTGCATGGTGTACATTGTCCCCCATAGTTTAATGCTTAAAGCAGAGTTTACAGGACGTGTGTATTATTTAGGTTTATCCATCCTGCCATGTTGCAGCCAATAACAAGCGGGAAAGTGCAATGGGATCACAAATCTATTGCGAGGGAATGCAGAACTATGTAAGAAATATTTTCCCACCCTGAGCTCTTAGGGACACTGTAGTGGTCAAACTGCAAAAAAAAAAAATCCGCCAATAAACATTTGAGAAGCCACAAATGTAACGATCTACAAATAGGCAGGACGGGATCCACAAATGTAACGATCTACAAATAGGCAGGACGGGATCCACAAATGTAATGATCTACAAATAGGCAGGACGTGATCTACAAATGTGCAAAACGCGTTTCATGTGTACAAATCGCTCCGTATTTTTCTGGACATGATTTTACGCAACACAAGCTTAAAAAAATATATATATATTTGTGTATTATGGTACATATTTGTGGATTGTCTTATGTAGGTTACAAATAATAGTCCCATAAAAACTTCCATATAAGTGCCACATCCCATGTGGTGGCGTGTAACTTATTTAAAGCAAATTGTCATCCAAATTATGAATAAATGCCACCATAAACAGTGCATTTCGTGCCACCATGAAATAAACAATATGGCGTAACATGAAATGACAGACGTTTTTGTTTCGCCATCCGATATATATCGTCATATCGAACAGCCCTATATATAACAAGAAAATGCATTTTGATTATGTATTTTCTTTGTACCCTAAATGTATATTTGAATGGATGTATGTGAAAGGAATATAACTGCAAAGTCTCTCACCATCAACAAAATAAGGCCATAAATTGCCATTTATTTCATGTTTATTGCTTTTGTATGTGTGGATTTTCACGTCTGCGTCGGTTTTTTATTGATTGTTGATTGATTTTATCATTAGTTAGCTAGTTTGATAGGTTTATATAGATAATCACCTGGGGCCTGCAATGGAGTAAATTCATTAACATTATTTATTATGGGGAAGTCTGACTTGAAACTTGACCAAATCCTAACTCGATCAGCCTACAGGAACGAATTAAGTTCATGCTCCAAGGTACCACTGTACAACTAAAGTTCTAAAGCTCCTGAGGGCAAGTAAATGTAAAAAAATTGTAGTACTTGCCTACATAGCTGAATAGAATTTATTTCCGTCAGCATCACCTACGTTAACAGCGCCATCAAATTCTTTTATAGTTCATTCACTATCACAAACTTCTTGTCAAACAGTTGTCATCAGTCACCGGATTATGTTAATTTGGTCAAAGTAGAATGTGGCATCTTGTACTGAATATGAGTATTTATACAAATTACTTTAGCGTACATGTGCGACTGCGTGCGTCACCAGCGTTTCGGACCTGAAGCCCTATTTAGGGTAGTGTAAGAGAGGAACACTTTTCCCCAATGATGCAGGTTTGTGAGTCGACTATACTGGGCACCAGGTATAAGAAACAGCTCACAACAGAAGTATAGCAATAAGCCTTTATTACCAGGATTCCACAATTCAGCATCCATGACCCAATAAGTAAATGGAGCACCCAGGCAACACAGCAACCCCCCACACGATGATCTCAGCACAGCAATCTCTAAAACACTTGGGAAAACATTTCACACTCAGCTAAAACACCCGGCTAAAGTTCACACGTGGACAATAAAAAGGTCTGGGCAGCTCACATCAACACAAGGGCCATGAAAACCAAAAATCACGTGTGGTTCCTCCTAAATAAACACATAAATACACAAGGAAAAAGAATCAATTCATATCAAACAATATTATTTAAATTAACTAGTCGGGGGAAGACAGCCCATCCCCCGAAAACAAGACCCACAACACAAACAATAATCCAACTCCTAGAAGGAACCACAAACCTTTCCTGTGGCGCCTGGAATCCACGCCGCTGCCACCAATCGCGGACCGGCGTCGTTAGCTTCCCAACTCGGCGCACCCCAATAACTCGCCGTATGTCCCACAATGCAGTAATTTTTCCCCAGTGCACGCACTTCTGCATCGGGCAGCTGCAGCATGGACTCCAAGCACCACCGAGCATATGGGCCCCCCCTTCTTACTCCTTCGCTGACAATTTATGTTGTTCCTACTTCCGCCTCACAGGTGTTTCCTATAACCCTTATCACCATCACAATCCCCGCCTACAGTAGCCTCCCTATCTATGATAACGCATGCGTGAGAATGCCTCTACGCTAAACGTATTATCTAGTTACTGTTGTTTCAGGGTGAGGAACCAGACGAAGTGCGGCTCAAAAGACCCCTTATGATGAAGAAAATTTTGGAACCACGTTTTCCCTTGCCCGGACGCGGGTCACCGGGGCCCCCCCCTGGAGCCAGGCCTGGGGGTGGGGCTCGATGGCGAGTGCCTGGTGGCCAGGCCTACACCCATGGGGCCTGGTTGGGCGCAGCCCGAACAAGGCACGTGGGTCCCCCCTCTAATGGGCTCACCACCCATTGGAGGGGCCATAGGGGTCGGGTGCGAGGTGATCTGGGCGGCGGCCAAAGGCGGGGACCTTGGCGGTCCGATCCTCGGCTGCAGAAGCTAGCTCTAGGGACATGGAATGTCACCTCTCTGATGGGGAAAGAGCCAGATCTGGTGCGCGAAGTTGTGAAGTTCCGGCTAGATATAGTCGGACTCACCTCAACACACGCCTTGGGCTCTAGAACCAGTCTCCTTGTGGGGGGTTGGACGCTTTTCCACTCTGGAGTTGCCCGCGGGGAGAGGCGCCGAGCGGGCGTGGGCATACTGATTGCCCCCAGGCTGGGTGCCTGTACATTGGGGTTTACCGCAGTGGACGAGAGGGTAGCCTCCCTCCGCCTTCGGGTGGGGGGACGGGTCCTGACTGTTGTTTGCGCTTATGCGGCAAACAGCAGTTAAGAATACCCACCCTTTTTGGAGTCCTTGGAAGGGGTGTTGGAGAGCGCTCCTCCTGGGGACTCCCTTGTTCTGCTGGGGGACTTCAATGCTCACGTGGGCAGCGACAGTGAGACCTGGAGAGGCGTGATTGGGAGGAACGGCCCCCCCGATCTGAACCCGAGCGGTGTTTTGTTATTGGACTTCTGTGCTCATCACGGACTGTCCATAATGAACACCATGTTCAAGCATAAGGGTGTCCATATGTGCACTTGGCACCAGGACACCCTAGGCCGCAGTTCGATGATCGACTTTGTAGTCGTGTCGTCGGACTTGCGGCCGCATGTTTTGGACACTCGAGTGAAGAGAGGGGCGGAGCTGTCAACCGATCACTACCTGGTGGTGGGTTGGCTCCGCTGGTGGGGGAGGAAGCCGGCCAAGCCTGGCAGGCCCAAGCGTATAGTGAGGGTCTGCTGGGAACGTCTGGCGGAATCCCCTGTCAGGGAGAGTTTCAACTCCTACCTCCAGCAGAACTTCTCCCATATCCCGGGGGAGGCGGGGGACATTGAGTCCGAATGGGCCATGTTCCGTGCCTCCATTGTGGAGGCGGCTGACCGGAGCTGCGGCAGTAAGGTGGTCGCGGCGGCAATGTCGCGGCGGCAATCCCCGAACCCGCTGGTGGACACCGGTGGTAAGGGATGCCGTCAAGCTGAAGAAGGAGTCTTATCGGGCCTTTCTGGCCTGTGGGACTCCAGACGCAGCTGACGGCTACCGGCAGGCCAAGCGGGATGCGGCTTTGGCGGTCGCTGAGGCAAAAACTCGGGTGTGGGAGGAGTTTGGTGAGGCCATGGAGAACGACTTCCGGACGGCTTCGAGGAGATTCTGGTCCACCATCCGGCGGCTCCGGGCGGGAAAGCGGTGCAGCATCAACACTATTTATGGTGTGGATGGTGCGCTGCTGACCTCAGCTCGGGACGTTTTGGGTCGGTGGAGGGAGTACTTCGAAGACCTCCTCAATCCCACCGACACACCTTCCGATATGAAAGCAGAGTGTGGGGACTTGGGGGTGGACTCGCCTATCTCGGAGGTGGAGGTCGCTGAGGTGGTCAAAAAGCTCCTCGGTGGCCGGGCCCCGGGGGTGGACGAGATTCGCCCAGAGTTCCTCAAGGCTCTGGATGCTGCGGGGCTGTCCTGACTGACACGCATCTGCAGCATCGCGTGGACATCGGGGGCAGTGCCTCTGGATTGGCAGACCGGGGTGGTGGTCCCCCTCTGGCAAGGTCTATTCAGGGGTCCTGGAAAGGAGGGTCCGCCGGATTGTCGAACCTCGGATTCAGGAGGAGCAGTGTGGTTTTCGCCCTGGCCGTGGAACAGTGGACCAGCTCTATACTCTCAGCAGGGTTCTGGAGGGTTCATGGGAGTTTGCCCGACCAGTCTACATGTGTTTTGTGGACTTGGAGAAGGCATTCGACCGTGTCCCTCGGGGGGTCCTGTGGGGAGTGCTCCGGGAGTATGGGGTACCGGGCTCCCTTTTAAGGGCGGTTCGGTCCCTGTATGACTGGTGCCAGAGTTTGGTCCGCATGGGCGGCAATAAGTCGGACTCGTTTCCGGTGAGGGTTGGACTCCGTCAGGGCTGCCCTTTGTCACCGATTCTGTTCATAGTTTTTATGAACAGAATTTCTAGGCGCAGCCAGGGCGTTAAGGGCGTCCGGTTCGGTGACCTCAGGATTAGGTCTCTGCTTTTCGCGGATGATGTGGTTCTGTTGGCCTCATCGAGCCGTGACCTTCAGCTCTCACTGGAGCAGTTCGCAGCCAAGTGCGAAGCGGCTGGGATGAGGATCAGCACCACCAAATCCGAGACCATGGTTCTCAGCCGGAAAAGGGTAGAATGCTCTCTCTGGGTTGGGGATGGGGTCCTCCGCCAAGTGGAGGAGTTTAAGTATCTCGGGATCTTGTTCATGAGTGGGGGAACGATGGAGCGGGAGATCGACAGGCGGATCGGTGCGGCGTCAGCAGTCATGCGGGCGCTGCATCGGTCTGTCATGGTGAAGAGAGAGCTGAGCCAAAAGGCGAAGCTCTCGATTTACCAGTCGATCTATGTTCCTACCCTCACCTATGGTCATGAGCTTTGGGTAGTGACCGAAAGAACGAGATCGCGGGTACAAGCGGCCGAAATGAGTTTCCTCCGCAGGGTGGCTGGGCTCTCCCTTAGAGATAGGGTGAGGAGCTCAGTCATTCGGGAGGGACTCAGAGTAGAGCCGCTGCTCCTCCGCATCGAGAGGAGCCAGATGAGGTGGCTCAGGCATCTGATCAGGATGCCTCCGGGACGCCTCCTTGGGGAGGTATTCCGGGCATGTCCCACTGGGAGGAGACCCCGGGGAAGACCCAGGACACGCTGGAGAGACTATGTCTCTCGGCTGGCCTGGGAACGCCTCGGGATCCCCCCAGAGGAGCTGGACGAAGTGGCCGGAGAGAGGGAAGTCTGGGTCTCCCTGCTGAGGCTGCTGCCCCCGCGACCCGACCCCAGATTAAGTGGGAGATGATGGATGGATGGATGGATGGATGGATGGATGGATGTTGTTTCAGCTTTTGATCCATGTGGAACAAATGTGGGAAACGTGTTTCTCAGTAAGTCACAACAATAAAAGAATCTTTTCCTACAAGATAATGTATCTGTACCTCACATGACTGAACCTCATATTGGGCTGGTATTGTTGTTAGTAATTTTCTACTTTTGACTAAAAGGTTAATCAAATTGTTGCATAAATACTACCTGGTCAAAATTTTCCTTTCTACTAGATTTAAAAAGAACATTGACAGGAGCTTTCTGAAACAGCTGTGCATTTGATTTCATTTGTGGTGTTGTGTCCTCCCTCAGACAGTGAAGATATGAACCCCAAGGTGTTGCAGGTACTGGGTGATGACACAGTGCTGGTGAGTCCTGTAGTTGTCCTTGCTGTGTATGTAGGTGATGTGAAGATGTTCCCACAATGTTTGGTTGGGTTGTTATTCTGTTTTTTGATATGGGGGTTGGACTAGATGTAGTGTACTTGCTGTAGTGCTGTAACTGTAGGCCACAGTCAGACAGCACAGCTCAGCAGCGCGGGGCGGGGTCACACGGGTCAGGTCACAGCCATGTATCAGTGGTCAGCTTTGAGGGGCGGGGCCACACGGGTCAGGTCACAGCCATGTATCAGTGGTCAGCTTTGAGGGGCGGGGCCACACGGGTCAGGTCACAGCCATGTATCAGTGGTCAGCTTTGAGGGGCGGGGCCACACGGGTCAGGTCACAGCCATGTATCAGTGGTCAGCTTTGAGGGGCGGGGCCACACGGGTCAGGTCACGGCCATGTATCAGTGGTCAGCTTTGAGGGGCGGGGCCACACGGGTCAGGTCACAGCCATGTATCAGTGGTCAGCTTTAAGGGGCGGGGCCACACGGGTCAGATCACAGCCATGTAGCAGTGGTCAGCTTTGAGGGGCGGGGCCACACGGGTCAGGTCACAGCCATGTATCAGTGGTCAGCTTTGAGGGGCGGGGCCACACGGGTCAGGTCACGGCCATGTATCAGTGGTCAGCTTTGAGGGGTGGGGTCACACGGCTCAGGTCACAGCCATGTATCAGTGGTCAGCTTTGAGGGGTGGGGCCACAATGGTGTGGCTGATGGGTTTGTCTCCATAGGCATCTCCGTCAGCTCCCTAAGCGATGGCATTTTTGTTCTGCATTTGCCCTATGAGGAGAAGAAGCAGAAGGTAAGTGTCGGCCTCAGACCTGATCATGTGACTATGTAGTTATGTGTCTTCACTCCAGACCTGCTGTGTGTGGTGTTGATGTGCAAGTGTGTAGAAGTTCTGGGGTGTGGACACGAAGGCATGTAGACATGCAGGCCCGTAGACGTGTACAGATGCAGATGTGTACAGATGAAGACACGTCGACGTGCATACGTGTAGATGTGCAGACTTGTAGATGTGCAGGCATGTATGGGCATGTTGATATGTAGAGATACAGGCATGTAGATACGAAGGCATGTGCCTGTGCAGGCATGTAGACATGCATGTGTACAGCCATGTAGGTGTGAAGGCATGTAGATGTGTAGGCATGTAGATGTGCAGGCATGGTAAGGGGGTGCCAGATTGTATGTGACCTCCTGGGATTGCATGTCTGCCTCCTAAATCTGCTTGTGCTGTGATTGGCTGATGTTCGTATTACTAAACCTGCTTTTGCATCACGAAGTGCCACGATTGGTTCACGTACTAAACATAACCCTACTTGTGTGTATTGGTGTACTGTGATTTGTTCACGTTCTAACCCTAAGCCTGCTTGTGTGTATTGGTGTACTGTGATTTGTTCAGGTTCTAACCCTAACCCTGCTTGTGTGTGTTGGTGCGCTGTGATTGGCTGATGTACTGTTTCCCTCCAGAGATGGTTACAGGTCATTAACTGGATTTGTTACTTTTCCAGTTTTCATTCCATCAATTTTCCAGACTTAAGACAAATTTTACTTTTCCACATTAAGTTATTTTGTAGTAAAATGCGGACTGACACAGTGCCCTCCTCCCCTGCCCCTCTTCCCCCCCACCCCCAAGTATAAAGTTTGCAGTGGGCCGAGGAAAGGAAGCCGTCATTGATTTCACACCCGGATCCAAGATAGTGGTGGCCAAAGCCAAGAATGGACACCTGTCAGTGGTGAGTCCCAGTACTGACCTGGCTAAATGGAAACAGGAAATGACATGTAGGCTCATTCAGCAATGCCTTTTAATCCTCTGGGGTTAGAAAATAATTCACTTTTTTTCATTTGATCACATTACAGATGGTCCCATGTCTCAAATCCTGATGACAAGGTCCAGCAACTCATCACAGGAGCGAAGCAGCAGCCAAAAGTCGTTTAGATGATTCTGATATAGACAGAAAGTGATGAGCCTATCAAAGTCTGCTTCTTCCTGTTTTAGCCAATCCCGACAAAGCTCCTCCCATACCAGTGACTTCAGCATTTCAGAAATAAACATCCACAGTGTTTCTGTCTAATAGGGGGTGATTTAAATACCTGTTTTATGAAATCTTCTTCTGGAATATACCTAGGTGCATTTGGACTAGTTCTGTGATGAGTTTCGCTCCTAGGGGAACATGATGGAGAAATACAGTAGATGGATCACCTCTGGGTTTGGGCTGAGAGGGAAATCTTTGCAGTTCCCTGTAGTCTAGTCTTCTATTACTTGGTGAATACGTCACATGATGTATTTTTTTAAACAGAGGTGGTCGCCCCCTTGTGATAGTGATGGTGTACAGCATGTGTAAGGGCCTGTCCTTCTAATGCAGGTCTGGGTGCCATGTGTCAGACTTCAGCTCAGCGTGTAAATATGGACTCACACATGTGACTTGCATTTGCACCTGCTTGTTGTGCGACTGTCCTTCTTCAGAGAAAAACATGTTTCAAGTCAAGAAGTAATTAAGAGAAAACGTCTTAATAGAGCCAGAGAGACCGGCAGTTACAGTCATCAGTCCAGCATTGCTACTGCACTTCCTGTTGTCTGCATGGGTGAGATTGTTCTTCCAGGAGCTTGTGTTACACTTTGGCTATAAGATGAATGAGTTAGTATCTCAGTTATCTGGTATCTGCACAGAAATATACCTGTTTGCTAATCATCAATCAGCGAACCTTTCTGAAAGTGATTTAAGAAAGTGTACTGTAACGTCAGATAGTGTTAAATGATTGTACGTTTGCTGGTTTAGAGAGAAGACTTGGATACAGAAAGAGAGGGAGAGAGAGAGAGATAATTGCAAGAGTAAAAACAGTGGAAGAGAGAAAGACAGAATGTTCCACTTGTCATGTTAGATTTAGCAAAGCCTAACACACACACGGCAGAAACTGCCCCTGTGTCAGTAACCAGTAACCCGACCTTATCACTTACACAACTGTGTCAATGACGCTTTTTAAGACTTACATTCCTTTAGAAGTGTAATCCACTTTATGTCTAACCCACCAATCAGAGATATGCACGCATGCACCAATCAGAAAGCTGCACTTGTGCTTGCCTTCAGGTACACATACATCACATATGCAATCTAACAAACCACAGCCACTCCTATGCATTAAACATGAGGCTTTATCCTTCTTCACTCTGATGTACCAAATTAAATACAGGACAGACGTCATACTAATCTGTAGAAAATAATCTGAATAATCCATCAAATCAAGAGCTTTAAGATGAATTATCTAAATAAAACAGTAACAGTATAAGATTTTGCCTGACTTTCTCCAGCCTTGTCTGAAACATCTTGTTATTATAGGTTAAGAAACTCATATCTTCAATTTGACTGTTTTGTAAAGTCACCGCTGGTGCGTGATACAGATCTTTGATTACGGAGGTCCCACAATTATCACACACTCAGACCACATCTACCCCAAACCCCAATTATCCCTTACTCAGACCTCATCTACCCCAAACCCCAATTATCCCACACTCAGACCACATCTACCCCAAACCCCAATTATCCCACACTCAGACCACATCTACCCCAAACCCCAATTATCCCACACTCAGACCACATCTACCCCAAACCCCAATTATCCCACACTCAGACCACATCTACCCCAAACCCCAATTATCCCACACTCAGACCACATCTACCCCAAACCCCAATTATCCCACAAGAGAGAGGAACAATTCCATCAAATTGACAGGTTGGGTCAAAAGGTCACTTGTGGGCGGGGCTTGTGTAGGCGGGGTTTGGTTGTGGTGGTACGATGTGACGTCACGGGAGTTGGATTTATTAATTATTTATTTATTAAATGATTTATTATTTATTTATTATTGTTTATTATTTTTAATTATTATTTATTATTATTACAAATTATTTATTTTTAATGATTTATTTAATTATTATTTTATTTTTAAATTATATTGAGGAGAGTGCTATATTGAGGAGAGTGCTTATGAGTGTGTGTGTTATTTTAATAAGTTATTATTTTGTCGGGCACAGCCGTGGCTGAGCGGGGGTGGGTTACCTGATGGAGCGTGAGTGTACGGCGTGTCTGGTGTTATGGTACCACGGTAAGGTCCCGGGCTTTGGAGAATCAGCAAAGGCCTTAGAACCCTGTGTCTGGTGCGGTACTGCGCTAAGGTCGCCGCGGGCTTGGATAATCCTCGGAGAGAGCGATGCCGGAGAGCTGAGAGCCGTGCCGCGGCGCGAGTCTGATGCCTGAGAGCTGAGAGCCGTGCCGCTGCGCGAGTCTGTGAGAAACTCTGAGAGACTGAGACTCTGGGAGAAAATGATAAAGTTGGAGCAAAGAATGAGAGGAGGAGGAGGTGGAGGGTCTGTCGTCCAATAAAAACGCTTGGCGGTAGTTTTGACAATGTATGTGTGTTTCTTCCTCACGCAGGCGTTTGTATTACATCAGCGTATGGTGCCACACTTTTGAAGGCCGTCTCTAACGACTTGGGCCATACATGCACCCCCAGTAAAATCAGTTTGAAGCTTTGTTTTCCATATATGACCTCGCACAAGTACAGATATGAGTGCACCTGGTTAATTGCAATTAAATAATCTAGTAAAGACACGCAAGCGTATGGGGCCATACTTTTGAAGGTCGTCTCTAATGACTCGGGCCATACATCAAGTTGGATACCTTGTCTCCCAGTAAATCCTGTTTTTCATACATGACAGTACAGATATGGGTTAATAGAGAAACGATATGACTGCACCCGGTTGATATTGCGGCGAGCGGGGGGGCCTATTCCTCCTAGGGCAGAGGCACAAGTATCTTCGAGGTCTTACCCTTCCTGCCAGCCAAAGAGCCACAAGTTTCATCCAGGCCTTACCCGGTGAGTATATTATTTCTTTTATTCGCGTGATAAAAATGCTAATTAATTAAATCAAATTAAATTAACATTCTAATAATAGGTATTCTCTGTTTTTTCTATGTACAAGAGAGAGACTGCGCTGACCGGTCAAGAGAAAATCTACTTTCGAAGGTCATCTCTAATGACTCGGGCCATACATCAAGTTGGATACCTTGACTCCCAGTGGTTAATAGAGAAACGATATGACTGCACCTGGGGAGACCCTCGGCGAGCGGGGAGGGGGGGCCTTTTCCTCCTAGGGTAGAGGCGCCAGGCCTTATCACCCGTACCACGCCCCCACCAGCGGGGAATATATGGAGCTTTGCGATGTACGGGGAACACTAATTCTTAAAAAAATACAGACATGTCCAGCACTCCCGAAATGAAAGATTCAGCCTCACCTTCTAAGACTCAGCAGGAGCAGGAGACCGTTATGCAGCCTCCGGGGGCTCCTAGGACGATTGATACGGCAAGTAGACGGGTACCTATGATGTGCCCGTCGGAAGACCCGAGAGCTACCTGGGAGCTGCCCAACGGGGATAAACTGGTCTGCCTCTTTGACAACGCTGCGGAGGATCTGCGCGTCTTTCAGGTCATCGGAGACGGCCCAGACCCCACGAAAGACGACCCGTATCAGGTGTTTTTTTCTGAAACGGAATGGGGAAACTTGAAGACTGTCGTTGCTCCGTTGATGGAGGAGACCCCCGACCCCGACATTCAGGTGGACAATGGAAGAATGGAGATGTACTATAGAGATGCTCGTAAACAACGTAGCACCTTTATGAAGTGGGACGCGACCGGGGAGCTGGACAAGAGAATGCTGAATATATAGCAGCGGCCTAAATGCGACTGTTTTGGGCTGCTGATACCGTTTGTGATTTGGATGCGGGTGATTAAAGAAAAGTCCGGTTACTTCCAAGCGCTGTTTAAGGAGAGTCGGGGGCGTAAGGAGATGCAAGAGTTGAAAAAACCTACGCCGTAAGGATCACCCCCACCCCTCTCCCCCTCACCCACCGTCGCTATATAAAGTGGACTCCGTTACAACCCCTTTCACAAACATCATCAACATCATCATCATCATGGCAGCAGCAGCAAATTATAGCAACAGAGTGTTCTCCGACGACAAAAGCGGGGACAATGAGGCTACAACTGCAACACAGGCCTCTGATCCTGGGGAACTCCCACTAACACCAGCCTCTGACGCCGGGGAGCTCTCTCCGTCCCCTCCATCAACACCGGCCTCTGATCCTGGAGAGGACCCTCCGACGCCTGAGATCTGCACGCTTCTCTCCAGACCGGCTCTCTGCCGAGGGATGCTTGGTTGTATAAAAGCTATGATAGTGGGCCTTTTAGCCTCAGTCATCAGGAAACATCAACAGAGAAACTGCTACGGTTGCGAAGTGGGGCACCCCAGTCAGAGGCAACACCCTTGTGTGTTTCCCCCAGGTAGAAATTACTTTTACATACACTTTGACTCTGTGTTGCGTGACCTCTGGACCGACCGGCTGACACCCGCCTTGACCCACGTTCTGTCGACCCTGGGCATCGGAGCGGCCGTCGGCAGGTTGGAGGGGGCAGTGGAAGCTATCCTGTACGATCTGCGTGAGGCCCGCGACGGCATGCTGGAAATCAGTCGACTGGAACAAGATCTGTTTGAACAGAACCCCGCCCTTAAGCAGATCCTGGAAGAAGAATTTCTGACTCGTTGGGAGGCCTGAGAGTAAAACAAAAGCATCTTGTGATGGGGAACGGTATCGGGAGACTCTTACGGCGGTTTATGTTAAATGTTTTTTTAGAAAAAGTTAGTCCACTGTTGTTGCATGCTATTGATAAAAACAAGAAAAGCGATTGTGGGGATAGGGATGATCATGCTTGTTGCTGCTTTCATAGAGTGTTATTTGAGATTGCTCAAGTCGGAGAAAATTATCAGCGGGGGATGGATTTACTCAGCTGATGGCAGAGGGAGAAAGACAATCCCCCGAAAGTCTCATACGCGCCTGTCTATCTTGTATTCCCGACAATGAATTTGACTGTAATCACATTTTTGTATCTTACGCTTTAATAGTAGATGTAGTTGCCTATAAATTTCATGATAACCAGCCTATCGATGTTAATCAGTTGCTTTCTACTCTGCATACATGTATCGTTGAAAAAGCCACTATATCCACCTTAATGCATGTGACATCGCTAATCTTCCTCAACAACTGTCACGGGTGTGTGAAGCATGTCTGTTGCCAAGACTACAGCTCGCGTCTTGAGCCGTTCGTACTATGACCCCAGCCAGCCAGGGTCATACGGGGGTTTCTCCAGACTGAAGAGAGGGGTGGGTGGAAAAGTGAGTAGTGATGACATCAGAGACTGGCTGTCTATGCAAGACAGTTATACTTTACATAAACCGGTTAAAAAGAATTTCCCTAGGAACAGAGTGTTTGTACCGAGAGCCATGTATCAGTGGCAGGCCGATTTATGCGACATGCAAGGGCTGGCCAAATACAACGACGGGTTAAAATACCTCCTTACGGTGATTGATGTTTTTTCTAAAAAAGCCTACGCGCGTGCTATAAGAAACAAGACTGGGGAAGCTGTAAAGGAGGCCTTTGATTCTATTTTAACCGAGGGGGGCATCCCCCTCAAGCTACAGACGGATGCCGGTAAGGAGTTTTTAAATGGGACTTTTCAGAAACTTTTAAAAACTCATAAAATCACCCATTTCACTACGGCTAGTGAACTTAAAGCTTCCGTCGTAGAGAGATTTAATCGAACGTTAAAAGAAAGGATGTACAGGTACTTTACGGCTAAAAACACTCGGCGATATGTGGACGTGTTGGACGATCTATTAAAGGGGTACAACCAGTCATTTCACAGCGCTATTAAAATGAACCCTTCCGAGGTCACGCTCGATAATGCTCATCTAGTATTTGATAATCTATACGGCCCTCTGAAGAAAAAAAGCACACGGCCACGTTTTAAGTTTAACATAGGGGACACCGTGAGAGTCTCCAAGCACAGTCAGATATTTGACAAAAAGTACGAGCAGACATTCACCGATGAGTACTTTGTCATATGCGACCGTGTGCCCAGATCCCCACCGGTGTATAAATTGAGGGACGTGCGCAGCGAAATACTAGAGGGGACATTCTATGAAGCGGAGCTGCAGAAAATCAAAATATCTCCGAGACGCACGTTCAAGGTCGAGAAGGTTATAGGCTCAAAGACCGACAGAAAGGGGAAAAAGTGGATTTTAGTACATTGGCAGGGTTGGCCCTCAAGGTTCGATTCGTGGATACCGCGGTCGGACTTGATACAGGTTTAATTTTTTAATAGAAAAGAGGGGGAAAAATGGAGGATCGCCCCTCTTTTTACCTCACGCTGCCGTCAAACTCTTGTCTCTCCATCTTCCCCGATAACCAGAGTTCGGATTACACTGTGATGTTATCGCGACCTATAGAGCTACGGGGGCCTTACGAGGTAGCGCTGGTTGAAATCATGTATTGTTACACGTGGCGAAATATCACATACCCGGAAAATAGTTTTGAATTGCGGGATACGGAGGCGGAGGCAAAGAGAGAGGCCGATCCTTTAGTGGATCTGCCTTTCCTTTTTCCTCGGAAAATTAAAGTCGGCTATTATGAATCTCTGAAACAGATTGTGACAGAGATGAACGCTACGTTAAAAAAATTAGGTAGTGAAGTTTCCTTCTCATACAACGAGATTACGCGAAGGGTTAATATAACGGGAAACCAGAAGTACAAGATCCAATTTAAACCTACTCTGGCCTACATGCTGGGCTTTGAGCCGGGTCACTGGTATAACCTAGGAGGAGGAGGTAGCGGGTCGACCTCACCCTACCCTGCCGACATTCACGCGGGATTCTACAATATGTACGTCTACTGTAACATCGTGGAACCGCAGCACGTGGGGGAATTTGTAGTCCCGCTCCTCAGAACCGTTAAAATAGACGGTGCGTTCGGCGACGTAGTCACTTTGCCGTTCCACAAGCTGCAGTACGTACCGGTGAACAAGCAGAGCCTACAGAATTTGCATATCGAGATAAAGAACGATCAGAATACTCTGATTAATTTCTCCTACGGAAAAACGATCGTCAAACTGCACTTTCGGCCCGTTTAAAAACAAAACAAGAGAAAGCGCAGGTGTTGGGGGGGGGGGGGGGGAGCATGGCGTACCACAATCCTCAGAGATTTATTACGTATTACACCAGTCAGGCGGGACATGGGCTCCCCGGTTTTGCGGGGAGCCCCGTGATGTACGGGCGTGGGTTGGGGTCCATGCTCAGTAGGGCTTTTAGATTTGTTTTACCCTTTCTTAAGCGTGGGGTCGATATAGCGAAACCTCATTTGAAATCGGCGGTCAAAGGAATAGGATCGGATCTCGCCAGCTCTGTAGTCAGCAGCCGTTTTACAAACACAGCTGACCCCAAGCAGGAAGGGTCGGGTCTGCTGTTCCTCTCTCGGAGGAGGAGGGGGAGTAGAACGAGAGCCCAGGCCCCTCTACCTCAGCACCAAGGTCATCGGAGAAAAAAAAATAAACTTGGCAGAGCCGTGAGGATTCCCAAGTCTCGACAGGCTAAGAGAAACAGGAAACCCCCCGGGGACATATTTTAAGAGAGAGAGAGAAAACACCAAGTAATCAAGAATGGCTCTAGCTCACCGCCTCTCAGCAGAATGCACCAAATCTGAGCTAGATCTATTTGCGGCCCCTATGACGCAATTATCCATAGATCAGACCAATTATGTAGAAATCAACCCATTAAATTCCATTACCGATCAGGATGTTTTGGATTTCCTAATACCGGGGTCGGGCAATTTCTATCTGGACCTCAACTCTACACTGCTATATCTAAGGCTCAGGATCGTTAGGGCCGATGGAGCCCCCCTGGTTGACGCCGACCCCTGTGGTATTATACAGTACCCGCTAAACAGCATATTCTCCCAGCTGGATGTGAGTCTGAACGACGTCCTGATCAGTTCTTCGTCGGCCACGCACCCCTATAGGTCATTCATAGAGACCCTGCTCAATTTTTCTACGGATACGCTAGAGAGTCAGTTTTCGGCAGGGCTCTGGTACAAAGACGTCGGAGCCGATTTGGATAGCGTGGACGTCTCCGCGCAGGGCCCTAATGTGGGGTTGCAGAAGCGAGCCGCCTTCTGTAGAAACTCTAGGGAATTTTCTGTAATGGGCCCTATACACGCAGATATTTTTTTCAGTGAACGGATGCTGTTAAACAACGTGGATATACGCTTAAAGTTTGTAAAGGCTAAAAGCGACTTTAGCCTCATGTGTAGAAATGACACCGATTACGAGCTGAAAATACTGAGGGCCAGCCTGTTTGTGAAAAAAGTGGAGGTCTCCCCGGCGGTGTCACTGGGTCACGCGGCCGCTCTCCTGAAAGCAAACGCCCTGTACCCTATAAGCAGGGTAGTCGTTAAAAATTATACGCTGCCCGCGCAATCGCGGGTCTGCCCGCAGGACAACCTCTTCCTGGGCAACTTACCGCGCTACATCGTTTTGGGGATCGTGGACCACGCGGCGTTCGTGGGTACGCGAAACCGAAACCCGTTCAGGTTTCAGCATTGTGACCTGGAATTTCTGAGCCTCTCCGTCAACGGCCGACACATACCCAGCAAACCGTTCCAGCCCGATTTTAACGCGAGGCAGTCGGTCAGAGAGTTTTACAACCTTTTCCTGGCTACAAACAGGCATTTAAGGGATTCGCCGTTATGCATTAACCGCGAGGATTTTGAAAACGGATACTCGCTATTTGTTCTCAATCTCTCCCGAGACGACGAGCTGGACGGCGGTACCCTGTCACCCGCCATCAGCAGCACGTGCCGTCTGGATTTAAGGTTCAGAGCCCCGCTACCTCGAACCATGAGTCTCATCGTCTACGCCTGCTTCGACAGCGTGATTGAAATAAACGCCAAGAGACAGGTTTTGGTGGACTTTTAATCATCATCATGAACACTCACCAGCTGGAATGCCTTTTACATCCCCTGCTAGGGGATGCTTTTGGAGGCGTGTGGCCTAGCGATTTATTACCCGCCCGCATAGAGACCAGGCCCGCTTTTCTGGTCGCAAACACGCATGACCAGAATAGAGAGGTTGAACACTGGATCGGGATAATTTTGGAGCCCCAAGAGGGCAAAGCCTCCTTCTTTGATTCTTACGGTTATCCCACCGATTCCCCTTACTACCCAAAGAGTTTTATGCGCTTCTTGGGGATGCACGCTACCGAAATAAGGTATAATACGCGTCAAGTTCAACCCGACTTTTCTTCCACGTGCGGGGCCCACGTCGCCTTTTTCCTCTACCACCGCTTCAAGGGCCTTTCATTTCAAGAGACTATGATGTTGTACTCTGACGACTTGAGGAAAAACGACGCTCTAGTATCCAAGTTTATCAAGAAATATCACAAGTGTATTAGCCGTGTTAATGCTGATAAACTTTCAAAGCTGCAAAATGTATGTTCCTTAAAACTATTTAAAGATTGTTATGGTTGTTAGATTAATGATGGGGGAAAAATAAAAAAATTGTTATGGTTGTTATATTAATGTTGGGGTAAAAAAAATAAAAAAATTGTTAGGGTTGTTAGGTTAATGTCGGGGGAAAAAATAAAAACGTGACACCTTTTATTCAATAAATTTAACATTTTATTAACAGCTGCGTTACAGGCGTTTTAATTTTTTCCCCACATGTATATAAAACACTTAATCGCTGTAATCTATCCACGGAGCATAAGGAGTACCCTTTATAGGCCATAAACGATATTCAGGGGAGGAATCGCGCTGCGTGTGAGGGGTTCCCGCGAGCGGGGGTGGCGAGTCGTCCGCAATACGTTTTCTACGTCTCCCGAGCTTCTGTTTCACAGGAGGGGAGGAGGGTGGCGGGGGACCCCTTCCGCCATAATCTTTAAGATGGCTTAGGGCTTTCCTGGCTTGGATGTTACCCACGCTCGTGAGGGGTATGTTTAATTCGGATATCACGTTTAAAAAGGGTTCCCAGCCTTTAGGATATTCGACGGTGTGGGATTTAGGCTGTGATAAAGTTTTCATCAAATCTAAAATATGGGAACCTTTAATGGGTCTATCTCTGATGATGAGTTCACCCGACTGGGTCCAACGTACCGCCCCGTCGGAATCGAGCAGTTTCTGCATGATGTACCCCACGTTCTTTCTAGCCCTGGGAGCCACTTGCTGGACAACTTCCTGTACAGATTTGTCCCTAGTCGCGCCGCCGCTGTCAGGCTGTCTCCCCTCCTCCCCTCCGTTTTTTCTTTCCGCTCAGTAAGGACAATTTCTCGCCCCTGATGTTCCTCTTTCCGGACTAGATTCAGATACCTCTGTAGCAATTGATCGTATCTCTTTACTTTTTCATGCACATTCATACCCGGCTGATTTATTAAACCGAGCATCTGCTTTTCAAGTTCACCCAGGGCCGATTCGCCGATGGTATGCGGGGTCACCCTCTGGGTCAGCGTACGCAGTTGATGGGGGGTCAGCATGAACATTTTTTTCACTTCGCTCATGTTGGTAAAAAGCTAATTAGCCGTCTTACCGGCAAACAGGCTTGTGACGAATGGCAGAGCCACTGATAAGAGCGGTAGTAAGAATCCTCCTCTTTGAAGCACTGCCTTGCGTTTCCTAGCAACGCTGTTTTTCTTACAGGCGAAAAGTTTAATCAGTCTTTTCTGTTTCTTCAGCTTGTTAAATTGAGCTACGGTTAAAGGTATACGGCCTCTTATGAGATTGAGACAGATTTCGGAGAGAGCCAAAATTATGTCATTAGATGGGTCAGCCGTAAGAATCTTTTTACGTTTCACCCCCCTCGTCCTCTGTAAAACTTTAAGGGTCGGCAGGTGTTTCCTGAGATGATCGGACATAGCTTAGTAGTGATAAATCAATGGCTCGCCGGTAGAAAGACGACGGGTAGCGACCCCGGTAATAATCCGGTCCTGAGTCGGAACTCTTCTGGGCACGTGGCTCTCAAATCGACCAATAAATAACCGTGGGGTGGCCCTGTCGCCTCTTGATAAGAATCTAGAAAAAACTTTTTCTGCCAAGGAAACATCTGCTGAGCTAAAACTTTGATTTGCATTCTGTCTCGCACATTCTTAAACAGACAATAATAAGTAGTATTTAGGGCTATAGTCCTGCTGTACTTGCCCTGGTGAAATACGTTCTGCACCAGGTAGATGACCGAGATTTGTCGGTGATGTCTGAACCTCGTGAAAGCTTCTGCCACGAGTTTGTTTTCGGACGCGCTGTCCATCAAATCATCGATGATTATCAAGGAGCCTGAGGGGAAGCGTTCCTCGTCCTCCCAGCTTTTAGGAAGCCCTTGTATAAATTCAATTTCGGTGATCCGATCGCGCAGTTCATCATACAGCGGCTGATGGGAAGCGAAACACCACACAATTTTTTTAACGGGGGCCCCTATGAAACAGTGACTCTGATTTAAAAGCATTTCTTTAGTGAAATAGGTTTTCCCCGAAGAACTCGCCCCTGCGATTATAGCCGTAAACGGCAATTCTAAACGGTGATCAAAGTCGACCTCTCTCACGCCGCTACCCATCGTCTTGCAAAAAAAAACTGATGAAACGGAAAATACTGCCCTAATCTTTTAAATCTTTCCGCGCGCAGACACACACACACACACACACGTGCAAACTGGTGCTGCAGGGGTGTCAGCTTTCACAGACACAGAGTGCGTGGGTGAAAGTTTTAATAGAAACTCTTGTGATAAATGTACAACACATTTCAGTACACAAGTTTGAAAATAAAAACATACACAAGTTACATTTTAAAAACAACTTTAGAAAAACTTTTCAGTTTAAAACATTTGTACATCTTTGATTAAAAAAAACATCTTTAGAAAAACTTTTCAGTTTAAAACATTTGCACATCTTTGGAAAAACTTTTCAGTTTAAAACATTTGTACATCTGATTTTTAAAAAACATCTTACTATGAACATTTTAAAACAGTTGTACATCTTTGATTTTTAAAAAACATCTTTGGAAAAACTTTTCAGTTTAAAACAAATGAACATGTTTGAAAAAACTTTAACAGGTTTTTAAAGACCATGCTGCTAGTTTTACATTTCAGTAACCAAAAGGCAGAGTTTCCCCGCTAGTCAGCAATCTGCGTTTGTCGTAGACGACCCTGACCTTTTTATCTAGAGGCCTATTAAACAGGCGAAAACTTTTCATGTCGCGTTCGATTTTGTTGTAGTGCGTCATTATAGTGGGGTTATTCCTACAGCCTCCGATGTAGTTTTCAATCAATCCGATCATACTGTCAAAGTTTACCTTTTGACAGGTTTCGTAATTTAGAGTTATACCCTTACATTTCATTTGTGTTTTCCCGTTGTTGAGTCGGTAACAGTAACTTTTTGGTCCCAGCGCACCCCACGAAGCAATGTATTCGTCTGGGGCTAATTTGGACGTCAGCTCGCCCAGGTAATTGCCTAAGATCGGCTCATATTCACCAGGCCTACTTATGCACACGATGCTGTCGGTGTCGTGATACAGCACCCTCCGCCCCAATTTTTCCAGTTCTTTGTAAAGCGTCAACCGGCCCCACGCGGTAGTTTGACAGGCTATGAATATGTTAGTCTTTCCCGGCGGCACTTTGTAGGAAGACTTGTAACGCCAGCGGATGAGGGCGACCTCGTCGTTGACAAACGCGAAGCTGGAAATCTCATACAGGTCCGAGCAGAAAAAATTAAAAAACTCCCCCGGGTCAGACACTAAGCATGTCTGGAGCATGTTGCTCCTCTGCGCCAGTTTACCCCACAGGGAGTTAAGCAGAAGTTTGGACACCTGCCTCTTCCCCTCGTTAGACACTATCTTATCGGGCTCCAATTCGATCCCCTCACGCTCGAGATAGTTTTTTATGTACCCCCTGCGACCCTCGTCATCGGTCGCGTCGTCGGGGTAGCCCGAAGCCTGCTGCTTCACTTTGAGAAAGGTTTTAATGTAATCTCTAAACAGCTCCCCGCTGGTCTGGGGAAAATGCCACACTTCGTGCACCTTCACGACCGAATACCCCCTCTCTAAAGCCAGATTGACCTCCGCTGAGACCCAGACGCCTGTCAGCTCCCGCTCTGCGTCGGAATGCCCGCAGGCCCCCTCCTGTCTGTTCTCGATCGCGCATGTCCTGCAGAGGGTAAACACTAGTTTCCCATTTGGCAGTCTGCTGGGTAGGACGGGGAAAAACAGCTCGCGGGGGGTGTTGACCGTGGCTTTGATCAGGCCAAAGTATTCATTCAGAGGCTTAAAATTCGAATGAATGATTTCAGGGTGCCCCACGGGGAATTCACATTTAGCCAGAGTGTACGGGTACAGCGACGTGAAATCCACGTAGTGGACGCGCTCTTGCCCCGTGACGTCGTAACGCAGGCGAATCGCCGACGTCCGACCCCCAAACAGCGCTTCTCGCGGCCTTAGGGGCTCAGGGGGCTCGAAGTCTGACAGGAAACGCTGTACCTGTGGGTCGTGAGTTTTAGCGTGAGCCCATTCGTGTTCCCAGATAGATTCCACGTTCATATTAAACTCTTGGCGCAACGCCTCGAGTTTTTCCCTTGTTTTAACGTACAGGGCACCGAAGCTCTCGCGGGTCAGGGGGCAGATATCGTGTTCGTTGTTGCAGGTAGGACAGCCGTGAAACTGACAACCTAGAAACTCGAAAGCCCATTTCTCCCCCTCTATCTCGGCGTATCCGTCTAGGTGAAAGCGCCCCACACGCACTTCACCCCCGCGCAGCGCGTGTCGAATTTCGATGCCGCGCGTGCGCCCTATGAATTCCAGCCACTGGATGGACACGTTTGAATAACTTTTGTATTGCCTCCTGTAATCCCATACATCCGGGATCGCGATCGTATCTCTGGGGAGGAAATTTGTCCTGTAAACCAGCAACGCGGCCGAAGCGATGGTGGCCGCTGAGAAGGGATCGCAACCCGTGAGCGTTTTAAACTCCCGCAGGAAGCGCAAGCATCCCTCTCTCAGAATCTCCACGTCGTTTTTACAGTAAGCGATCATCTCTTTGTGAAAATTAAAGGTCTGGTGCTTTACACTGTCGTACCATTGATAAAACTTGTCGCGTTCTTTGCCGGACATTTGATCGGGCCCAAATTGATCGGGAGGGGGGTAGGGCCCCACGTAACTAAAGTTTTCCATGTCTGTGAAATTATGCGGAAAATAGCCTTTTCGCATCTGAGTCGAGCATCCCATCGCATCGGGGATTTTTCTCAAAGGCATGCTTAGAAAGGAGTGACTGTCGATGTACCTTTGCTCAAACACGCTGTCCAGGATGAGGATGATTTTATTTCCCTGTGACACCACACGCGGTTCCACGCCTTCCTTCACCATCGCGTTCAGTACGATGTAATTATCGAATGCCTTTCCGTAGTGACTAATGAAACAGACGCCTCTATAGAAGGGCGCCCTGAAATGTCTGAGAAACTGTAGCGCGCAGTCGGGCCCCTCGGCGGTCATTGTCTCGTTCTGATCGGAGATGGCGCACACGTAAACCGGGATATGGGTACCCGACCTCTGAGATGTTTCAAAATCAAAAAACACATATTCGGGGGCCTTTTTACTCCCCTCACCCCTTTCGGGGGCCTTTTTACTCCCCTCACCCCTTTCGGCCCGTTCCCCTCTGTTAGGCTTCTCGGGAGGATTTAGATAGCAGAGATGTGGGGTGGATATGTCTGATTCTGGTGTGTGGAGTTTAGCGTCGCAGATATTACATTTTACTGCTTTACACGAGTGCGGTTTTGGGTTCTCGGGACTTTGGTAGTATCTGAGCCCGCAAGCTTTGCATTTTCTGAACTTGTCACAGGGGCTAGCAAGCTCCCCCCTAACTGAGCAGACCCGTGGCGTACGGTGACGCTCAAAGCATGTGTCATTTAAGCATCTGAAATTACACCGCTCACACAGTATCATTGGTGTGCTTTCACCTTCTTTGCAATTAGTCTGACAGACGCTGCAGAACTTTTCGCAGCGATGAGATTGAGGCGAGTCGTGCCCTTTGAAACAACTCGTGCAAACGTAGCTCACGCCTAAGAACCCCTTTACGCTTTTAATGCCGTAAAAATGCTGATTGTGTAAAAAGAAATACACCAACCGTCTACCGTCGGTAGGTATGGAAGCCCGTTTCCGCCACAAAAAGAAAAAAAATAAGTCATAATAACGAGAAACTTTCTCATTATTACAATTTAGTATCTCATAATAACGAGAAACTTTCTCATTTGTACGACTTAGTATCTCATAATAACGAGAAACTTTCTCATTTGTACGACTTAGTATCTCATAATAACGAGAAACTTTCTCATTATTACGACTTAGTATCTCGTTATTATGAGATACTTTCTCATTATTATGACTTAGTTTCTCGTTATTATGAGATACTAAGTCGTAATAATGAGAACGTTTCTCGTTATTTTGAGAAACGTTTTTTTTTTTTGCAACGAGAATTTTTTTTTTCTAACGATATTTTTTTTTTTTTTTACAACGAGAATTTTTTTTTTTCATGACTTCGATTTAAATGACCTGAGGCTTTTTCCGTTTCCGGAGGAAGCTCCAAATCTTCGACTACGTTTATGGCGGGCATGGTATTTTGCGCATCATTATCTAAGGTAAGTGCAGTTGTGTTATTCGTAATTTCATGGTGGCAAGTTTATGGTTCTCAGTTTAGATTTTCGGGTAGGCTGCTTAACGTGATATAGCTAATAGGGAGAGAGTTTCCCAAAGTCGTTGTGACCAAAGAGCAACCTAAAGTGTCTGCGAGAACACATACTACAGTTGTTTTTAATGCTATGGCGTTTTTTGGAAAATTCACTGCAATTTATTATTGTGCATTCTTAATAAACTAGATCTAGCATAAGTGCCAGTCCACGTGATCAGATTTTAGAATTATAAATAAAATAATTTAAACTTACAAATTGTGCTGAATACAGTTCTTCGTGATTTAAGACCACAAGTGAATACAGCATAGAGTTAACTGCAAATGTTATTTACTGCGGTTAGACAAAGCTAGTTAGATTAGTGTATTAGGTTTGCATGTCTGGCTACTTGTATGTCAAGCAAAGTGTGATCTATTTACCAAGCGTAATGTTTCATATTTGGTGGGAGGTCGAATATGTAAAAACTTCTTAAAATTTCATTTTCACGCATTGTTTTTTTATTGGTTAAATTAGGGGATTTTAACAAGAGGTTCTTCGAATGTATGCTTTTGAAATTTAATCTGTTATTTGATCTGTTCTAAACACCTCTGTGCTATGTTATCGGTGTGATTTTACTGCACCACCAGGCAATGATCCTAAGAAATTGTAACATGCATATGTCCACAGAAATGGGTGACTTGATACAGTTTTTAAGACAAAGAAATGTTCCAGAAGAAACAATTGAAAAATTGGAACAGGAAAAGGTAAGATTTAACTAAACCTAAATTACAGTAATATTTAGCGTCAAAATGAGTGGTAGTCGTAGGCATACACACACACTGTACTTGGTTTCTAAATCTGTGACAGTACTTAAATACTTTGTTGCATTAAAATTGGCTTTCATTTATGTATGTTTAAACAGACTTGCAATATCAATAATGGGAAAGAACAAAATGTCTGTAATACTGTGCATATTTAAATAGATGATTGTATTGCACTATTTGTTTTCTTTAGATTGATGTCAGTGTCATTCTACTGATGACAGATGAGCAACTGAAGACATACTTGCCATCTTATGGAGATCGTCTGGCCGTGCTTGGATTTTGTAGGCGGCAGGAAGATTGTCCCCAAACTCGCAAATCAAAGCTTTTTGATCGCCTAAAATCCAAATTATCCAAAAAACAAAGAACTGAGGAATATGGAAAAGGCTCAACTCAAAAATTGGTCACAAAAAATGCGGAGAAAAGTGTAAGGAAGATAGAATTGGGGTGGATGCATTATGATGATGAAGAAAAGGTTTTAAAACAGGTGAGAACAAGAAAAGGTGGGGGCACACGGAAAATTGATGTCTCAAAGGATTCAAGCAAAGCAGATTTGATAAAAGAAGCGACATGTCTCTTTTTTCCAAATGGAAAGAATGTGAAAGGGAACACCACAGAATTTGAGTTTGACTTGAAAGACTATCAGGAAATGTCAGTGGATGAAAGTGCAACAGTGGGGAAATTGTACGAAGACACTAAATTGCCACTTCTTAGGTTCTACTTGGCAACAAAAACAAAAAATAGTACACAAAATCAGGGGAATGCAAATGTAGAATTTTCTGAAGAAAATTTAAGTTTTCAGGATTTTGAGAGTTCCACCCCTATTATAGAACAGTCATCTCATACATCCCAAAATGCAGATGTACCAGATGTTATCTACATTGGGAATGAGAGAGACACTTCCAGCACCCAAAGCATATCTTTTCTTCACTCCACAGAGGTAGTGAGCACTGAACCATTTACTTTGGATCTTTTGGAAGACAGTAACGTAGTTACATTCGTCACAGATAATCATAGAGGCATTACTGAGCAAAGCATGGATGACACACTCCCTATGTCTCCTGAAAGTCAGAAAACACCAAGAATTCTAGTTGTTCACCGTGGAAATGTACTTCTTGAACTTATTTCACATTTTTCTGATGAAAGTATTCTAAGCAAAAATGTGAAAATCCAGCTTGTACTGCCAGATGGAAATTTTGAGATGGGGCATGATGATGGAGGAGTAGTAAGGGACTGTCTTTCTGAATTCTGGCATGACTTTTACGACCAGTGCACCATGGGTAGTTCTTTGAAAGTGCCTTTTCTTCGTCACGATTTTGGCCAAGCACAGTGGGAAAGTGTTGGCCGTATAATAGCTTTTGGATGGCGGAAGGAAAAGTATCTTCCTGTCAGACTAGCTCCAGTGATTTTGGAACAAGCAGCCTCTGGGTATATCAAGAGTGATTTAATTGAAAATTTCCTCAAGTTTGTTCCAGAAGGAGACCGAGCAGTTTTCGAATCTTGGCGGTCAGACTTTGACAGTGTTGACAAGGATGAATTACTTGAGATTTTGGATAATTACCTGTGTAGGAAAAGGCCAACAGCCAACAATTTTGGAGATATCCTTCAAGAGCTAGCACACAAAAAGCTGCTCCAAGAACCTGCATATGTCATTGATCAGTGGGCAACCACACTTTCAACTGCTGGGCTAGAAATTGAGCAGATTTTAACAACTTACGAGTATCTGCTTCCGACAAGCAGAAAAGTTGTGAAGTCCCTTTCCTTCCCAGAGGCACTGAACACCCAGGAGAAGGACATTCAGAGGTATGTAACTACATATGTGAGGGAGTCTGACCCGCAACGACTGTCGCTGTTTCTCAGATTTTGCACAGGATCTGATTTATTTCTTGGTAAAATCATTAGCATTATCTTTACGCAAATAAAAGGCTTTCAGCGGAGACCTATAGCGCATACTTGTGGCTGTGTGTTGGAATTGTCACTCCACTATGACAGTTATCCAGATTTCAGATCAGAGATCAACAAAGTTCTGGAATCAAATGTATGGGTAATGGACATTGTTTAAAAAGTTTGTGGTACTGAAAGTCCACTGTGACTTACGCAAATGTGTACCATGCATGTCTTAAAATGCACAATGTAGTGTTTGTTAACTTTGTTCCATGTAAAGTTTGATTATATCAGTTACACCATGGACACACAATTGTGCACATTTTGTATTGAAACATTTTACCTACACTGAGTGACTTTGTAGCCCTGAACCTTTATCTTTTGTTTGAATTAGACTTATTTGTTTAAAGTGTCAACACCCAACAAAAAGGAGGAAAAGTTGAAAAATCCAAAAGAAAAGGGTAAATGCTAGTGTTAATTTAGATTAATGCAAGTGTTCAGATGTTTTAGACATTTTATGCTTAGGTGTCTTTTGAATTCAAGAAGTTTAATTTGAATGTTCAGATGTTTTAGACATTTTATTCTGAGATTTTTTTATATATATAATTATCGTTATAAGAAACTTATATGTTTTGGTGCTGTGCACTTTATTTTCACTCTATACAGTTTATTTCTGTTAATGTATTGGATATTGCACAGGAATACATTAAAACAAAGTAATTTAAGACAAAAAATGGACTAATAAACAGTGTTTGGACTAATAAATAATACAATGTGAATTTAAATTTAGAATGAGTCTGTTTTGTACTTTTACAAATTCTCATTGAAATCAGTATGAATATAAATGCATATATTCCATGTGATAATTTCAATTGACATTTTTAGCATCAGTACATCACTCAACATTTAGTTCACTAATAATTAGCTCTCTAAGTCTAATGTACATGTCCACCATTTCATAGACATCATCTGACACAGACAGATTATACTCTGACATTAGTTCAACACAAACATGAAATACATCTTCATCACAAGGATAATCTTTAAACAAACAGTCTTCAAGACACAAGTCAGCCAGCTCAGGGTTCACATTCTGCAAGAAATCTGTAGCTCCATATAAATGAGGTACTGTATACATCAGTAAGGGACGTCCGTTAGGGGACCTCGAGTTGTGAACTGGTCTTATTCTGTGATTGTTCCATGCAGACGCAATTTCATCCAGTTCCTCCTGAAGACAGAAGAAATAATAGGCTATTTACACCTCAAGGTGGTGCAATCTGGTTACGTATAAAAACAAGTACTGTAATGGTAATGCATACGTGAACTGTAATGTATAAATGTACAGGTTAAGAACAGTCATGAAAAACATGGAAAAGTCATGGAATTGGAAAATAAAATTTGCTCTGGCGTTTATTTCGTGGTGTTGCAATACACCGCTGAAATATCGGTCTTGAACGAACCGCCTCAGCTCTATTAAGTGAACGATGGGAGAAAGCTGCCGACAGTGAGACGTTTTTAATGTTAGTTGCTCCATACGCCGACTGTGACTTGTATAAATGACGTTCGCGCGTGATATCATAATCAGGGTATGAAATAACTTATTGCACATGGTCATAAGAATATATTTCAGAATGATTAAAAAGTTATAGCAAAGTGGCCCAAGAGAAGACTGCAGTTAAGATCGGCTGTTATGTAAAATGCTACGATAATGCATTTGAAAATACAGCACAACCTGACATTATTATGACAGCAAATGTACACGTATTGTTTTGCTTTGCATGCACTACAAACTGGAATATGTGCAATAATTTTATAGCCATAATTTACATTGCCATTGTGTGTGATTGGTGTTCTATGTTATGCCTACCTGAATCATGTTTTGGAAACAAAACTGGATCAGCGATTTGTCCAGAAACGTGTCCATAAAATGTCCATCTTCTTTGAGACTGTCAAAGATGTTCATCCAAAATTGTGCGCACTGGCTTCGGAGAGTGAGCCACCATCTTTCAATTCGTTGGTTAGTAGTACTTGGGCCGAAAGAGACACACTGTGCCGCAAAATTTTCATTGGACTGAAAAAATCTTTGCATATCTGCGATATAACTGTTCTCCGTTCCATGGTCCAGCCTGACTCTTGTAGGGCATCCTTCGTATTCAGAAACAGCTGTTATATAATATCCCGCAATAACGCGTGGATCATTGTTTGTTTTGTAAGATTCGAGCCAAATTATTTTCCGGGAAAACCCGTCGATACATCCACTTATGGCAATGCCGTACGGTTTTAACTTATCATATCCATCGATGTGCCATACGTAATTGGGACCACGGCTATTGTACACTCTCCGACGCAGTCGATTATTTGCCTTTAGATCCACTCCCTGACCGTCTAGTAATCGCAATATCATGCGAACTGTCTCTCTGTCAGTAATAATCCCATGTAACCAACATTTCTGATGCATCCATCTATAGCCGTGCGACTGACCCGATGTTTGTAGCTGTTGTTGAATGAATGCTGCCACATCAGCCTCGTCAGTTTTGTTCTTTCTTCTCCAAAGCTGACGTCTGTACAGAATTCGCTCGAGGGTTCGATTGCTAATTTGAACTCCATGTAACTCTTTCAGCAACGTTAGTATTTCTTTATTTGTGAAGCCCCGTTTAAAGTACTGCTGAACATGCTTAGCAAACATAACTCCGCTAACTCTAGCCACAGTCACCTCAACTTGTTGTACACATTCATAAGGTTCTCCTGAGAAACTGTCATAATAATGAGAAAGTATCTCATAATAACGAGAAACTAAGTCGTAAAAATGAGAAAGTTTCTCGTTATTATGAGATACTTTCTCATTAGTACGACTTAGTATCTCATAATAACGAGAAACTTTCTCATTTTTACGACTTAGTTTCTCGTTATTATGAGATACTTTCTCATTAGTACGACTTAGTTTCTCGTTATTATGAGATACTAAGTCGTAAAAATGAGAAAGTTTCTCGTTATTATGAGATACTTTCTCATTAGTACGACTTAGTATCTCATAATAACGAGAAACTTTCTCATTTTTACGACTTAGTTTCTCGTTATTATGAGATACTTTCTCATTAGTACGACTTAGTTTCTCGTTATTATGAGATACTAAGTCGTAATAATGAGAAAGTTTCTCGTTATTATGAGATACTAAGTCGTAATAATGAGAAAGTTTCTCGTTATTATGAGATACTAAGTCGTAATAATGAGAAAGTTTCTCGTTATTATGAGATACTTTCTCATTAGTACGACTTAGTATCTCATAATAACGAGAAACTAAGTCGTAAAAATGAGAAAGTTTCTCGTTATTATGGGATACTAAGTCGTACTAATGAGAAAGTATCTCATAATAACGAGAAACTAAGTCGAAAAAATTAGAAAGTTTCTTGTTATTATGAGATACTAAGTCGTAATAATGAGAAAGTTTCTCGTTATTATTATGGAAGATTATAAGCACAAAAATTCAAATGGCAATTCATTTTGCAATTGTCAATTCAATATTCAACCAGAGCATGCATTTGTCATTTCAATATTTAATCTGTGCATGTAATTTGAAAATACATTTTGCAATCGGCAATTCAATGTGCAAAGTGCTTATGCAATCCTTAATTCATTTCATAATGTTTTGAATAAAAAATAGAATGACAATTCACTGAATTGCATTTCGTTTTGCCATGGGCTTTTTGCCTCTTTATTCAAATGGCAATTCATTTGGCAATTGTCAATTCAATATTCAATCAGAGCATGCATTTGTCATTTCAATATTTAATCTGTGCATGTAATTTGAAAATACATTTTGAAATCGGCAATTCAATGTGCAAAGTGCTTATGCAATCCTTAATTCATTTCATAATGTTTTGAATAAAAAATAGAATGACAATTCACTGAATTGCATTTCGTTTTGCCATGGGCTTTTTGCCTCTTTATTCAAATGGCAATGGCGTCCCCGGGAATTGCATTGCATGTTGGGGAGAAAACTCAATTTGCAATTCCCAACTGTCAGATCGCTCATCAAGGTGGACCTTCATTAACGACGTCACTTCCTTGTTTAGGGCCTCGCTACCATTGATTTGTTCGTTTAGTTAGAATGAGTAATGGCGGCAGAAGAGCTTGCAGCAAATATTTCTGCCTTAGCAGATGACATGGAAATTAATCGGGTATCAGCAGTAGATGCGTTTGATAGGTTGTTTGTGTTGTCACAGAGGGTAACCAACTGCGTGACTTGATGTAACGCCTGAGCTACATTAGTTTGCACCCTTCTCGTATCAAGTCCAGTTAAGATTGTAAGTTCCTCTACCCTCTGTGACAACACAAACAACCTATCAAACGCATCTACTGCTGATACCCGATTAATTTCCATGTCATCTGCTAAGGCAGAAATATTTACTGCAAGCTCTTCTGCCGCCATTACTCATTCTAACTTTTTTTTTTTTTTTACGTTTTAAAGAACTTTATTTAGAGCAAAACAATTACAAACTCAAACAAACAGTTACTTATAAAAGTCTACATAACAATATATCACACCTCCTGTGGTAAAAGCATGTTATTGCAATGATATAATCAGCATGTTACAATCAAATAAGGAAAAGTGCAACTAGTTATAATTATTACAAATAATAAAAATAATAAATAATAATAAAAATTTTTTTTAAAAAAATAATAAAGAAGATAAAGGGGGTTTACTAATTCTAACTAAACGAACAAATCCGTTGAATGGTAGCGAGGCCCTAAACAAGGAAGTGACGTCGTTAATGAAGGTCCACCTTGATGAGCGATCTGACAGTTGGGAATTGCAAATTGAGTTTTCTCCCCAACATGCAATGCAATTCCCGGGGACGCCATTGCCATTTGAATAAAGAGGCAAAAAGCCCATGGCAAAACGAAATGCAATTCAGTGAATTGTCATTCTATTTTTTATTCAAAACATTATGAAATGAATTAAGGATTGCATAAGCACTTTGCACATTGAATTGCCGATTGCAAAATGTATTTTCAAATTACATGCACAGATTAAATATTGAAATGACAAATGCATGCTCTGGTTGAATATTGAATTGACAATTGCAAAATGAATTGCCATTTGAATTTTTGTGCTTATAATCTTCCATATATTATGACTTATTTTTTTTCTTTTTGTGGCGGAAACGGGCTTCCATAGGTAGGTGTGGGTGTCTGGTAAATTTGGAGATTGTTTGAATAAGGTTGTTGATAATACACCACTGCTTTGCAATCAATGATTTTCTCGAAATTGATAATGTCATTCAACGCGACTGTGTGGTCGGGGCTGAATCCCGCTTTCTCCTGTAACTCCAGGCCGAGCTTTTCACCCTCGGCGTCAGTGAAGTTTTCGTGCAGCAGATGCGCCAAGTTTATGGCGAAACACGCGTTGGTGTTGTTATTAATGATAAACATGTGTCTGACTTTTTTAGAAATTATTTCTGAAGCTAACATGGTCTGTAGTTTACGTTTGTTCCCGCCGCCGCGTGGGATATTTATTACGTCTACGATTACTTCTAGGTTGGAATCGTTTAAAATCTCTTGATTAGACTGCACCAGGCGATCCAGCAGTTGCTGCAAGTCTGTCAGCTCCCCCTCCCCATACTGTACAATTTGCGACAGCTCGTCGTTTAAAAAGTCAGCGCGCAGGGTGACCTGTATATAAGCTCCCCATGCGGCGTAAGGTATCGCCTCATTCACAATATTTTGAAACCCCTCGATTACATTTTCATAGTACTCGCGGAAATTGCCTTCGTTTCTAGGATGGGGGATATTTAGAATCCGTCTAATCTGTACGTTATTGAATCTGCGCCGATGAATGACCCCGTCAGGCTGGGGGTCACCGATACCACCGCCACCTTCCTGTTCAACATTTTCAAATTGTCCCAGCCCCAATTCATTTTCAATCTCCTCAGCATCGAGAAGAAATTCTGCGTCTGACAAGGCCTCCCACAATTCAGCATCCGCGGGGGACCATACGACCTCGTCGCTGGGGGGGAGCCCCCCTTCTGCTTCAGAGCCCCTTTCATTTAACATGCTTCTTAATGTCTCTAGGGATGGCAGAAAACAGGGCTCTTGGGCCACTGTTTCATCGGGCGCCGCGGGTGGCGAGTCGTGTTGAGCAGAGTAATCCTCATCATTTTCATTATTAGCATTGTTGATAATGTCTATTTCATTTAATAAGGCTTCGGGTATAGCCGGTGGTGGTGATGCTCCGTCCATACCTGTTGATTCAGGTCTCTTGTAGATTTTCTCTTGACCGGTCAGCGCACTCTCTCTCTTGTACATAGAATAAACAGAGAATACCTATTATTAGAATGTTAATTTAATTTGATTTAATTAATTAGCATTTTTATCACGCGAATAAAAGAAATAATATACTCACCGGGTAAGGCCTGGATGAAACTTGTGGCTCTTTGGCTGGCAGGAAGGGTAAGACCTCGAAGATACTTGTGCCTCTGCCCTAGGAGGAATAGGCCCCCCCGCTCGCCGCAATATCAACCGGGTGCAGTCATATCGTTTCTCTATTAACCCATATCTGTACTGTCATGTATGAAAAACAGGATTTACTGGGAGACAAGGTATCCAACTTGATGTATGGCCCGAGTCATTAGAGACGACCTTCAAAAGTATGGCCCCATACGCTTGCGTGTCTTTACTAGATTATTTAATTGCAATTAACCAGGTGCACTCATATCTGTACTTGTGCGAGGTCATATACGGAAAACAAAGCTTCAAACTGATTTTACTGGGGGTGCATGTATGGCCCAAGTCGTTAGAGACGGCCTTCAAAAGTGTGGCTCCATACGCTGATGTAATACAAACGCCTGCCTGAGGAAGAAACATACATACATTGTCAAAACTACCGCCAAGCGTTTTTATTGGACGACAGACCCTCCACCTCCTCCTCCTCTCATTCTTTGCTCCAACTTTATCATTTTCTCCCAGAGTCTCAGTCTCTCAGAGTTTCTCACAGACTCGCGCAGCGGCACGGCTCTCAGATCTCCGGCATCAGACTCGCACAGCGGCACGGCTCTCAGCTCTCCAGCATCGCTCTCTCTGAGGATTATCCAAGCCCGTGGGGACCTTAGCGCAGTACCGCACCAGACACAGGGTTCTAAGGCCTTTGCTGATTCTCCAAAGCCCGGGACCTTACCGCGGTACCGTAACACCAGACACGCCGTACGCTCACGCTCCATCAGGTAACCCACCCCCGCTCAGCCACGGCTGTGCCCGACAAAATAATAACTTATTAAAATAACACACACACTCATAAGCACTCTCCTCAATATAGCACTCTCCTCAATATAATTTAAAAATAAAATAATAATTAAATAAATCATTTAAAATAAATAGGGGGCGGCGTGGTGGTGCAGTGGTTAGCACTGTCGCCTCACACCTCTGAGACCCGGGTTTGAGTCTCTGCCTGGGTCACATGTGTGTGGAGTTTGCATGTTCTCCCCATGTCGTCGTGGGGTTTCCTCCGGGTACTCCGGTTTCCCCCCACAGTCCAAAAAACATGCTGAGGCTAATTGGCGTCGCTGAATTGCCCATAGGTGTGCATGTGTGAGTGACTGGTGTGTGAGTGTGCCTTGCGATGGGCTGGCCCCCCATCCTGGGTTGTTCCCTGCCTCGTGCCCATTGCTTCCGGGATAGGCTCCGGACCCCCCGCGACCCAATAGGATAAGCGGTTTGGAAAATGGATGGATGGTAATAATAATAAATAATAATTTAAAATAATAAACAATAATAAATAAATAATAAATCATTTAATAAATAAATTATTAATAAATCCAACTCCCGTGACGTCACATCGTACCACCACAACCAAGCCCCGCCCACAAGTGACCTTTTGACCCGACCTGTCAATTTGATGGAAGCGGCATTGTTCCTCTCTCTCCCACACTCAGACCACATCTACCCCAAACCCCAATTATCCCACACTCAGACCACATCTACCCAAAACCCCAGTTATCCCACACTCAGACCACATCTACCCCAAACCCCAATTATCCCACACTCGGATCACATCTACCCCAAACCCCAATTATCCCACACTCAGACCACATCTACCCCAAACCCCAATTATCCCACACTCAGACCACATCTACCCCAAACCCCAATTATCCCACACTCAGACCACATTTACCCCAAACCCCAATTACCCACACTCAGACCACATCTACACCAAACCCCAATTATCCCACACTCAGACCACATCTACACCAAACCCCAATTATCCCACACTCAGACCTCATCTACCCCAAACCCCAATTATCCCACACTCAGACCACATCTACCCCAAACCCCAATTATCCCACACTCAGACCACATCTACCCCAAACCCCAATTATCCCACACTCAGACCACATCTACACCAAACCCCAATTATCCCACACTCAGACCACATCTACCCAAAAGAGGTATATATTTTTGTCATATCTCACAGGTGCTTTTTAAAATTCCAGTTATTTATAAATGTGTCAATCAATCAACATCATTGTTTTTTATTTCTGTTTTGATGCGCTTTTTTAAAAATATAAATGTTTTGGGTCTCCAGGGACTCCAGTCAAAGCGCCCAATTCCGCCTATGCAGTTCTGATGAACTGAACTATTTATTCAATTAATGTTTGCCATGGGTCCTAATTTAAAGGATCACACAGTATGAAGGGGTCTAGGGGCCACTCTGCCAGTCAGTTTGAAGACAGGCAGAGATTTCCACATGGGCTCTGTAGACAACCTGACATACTACTGTTCCTAAGGTAACATGATGTTTAAAGTCCATCCATCCATTTCTGCAACCGCTGGTTCTATTAAGGGTGGGGGGGGGGGTCCGGAGCCAATCCCAGACACTATGGGCACAAGGCAGGGAACAACCCAGGGTGGGGCGCCCATCTGCTATGTTTTAATTGATACTGTGCATAATTTAAAATAACCTTTACAGTTCTCGATTGCTATGTTGCATATACGGGAACACTACACCCCCTGCCAATTAATGGTTGAGTATTAAATACCGTTGTATCATTAAGGAAGGTTTACTGTTGGTCAGTTGAGAGCATTCAGCATTCATTACAAGTTCATTACTACTAGAGTATATTACCATAACGATTTTTCCCCATCATATTAACGTGAATTTGGATAAAAATGTCTTCCTTTTAAATAAAAACAATTCATGTGTATTTCAGTTAACCAAAGCCTCACTGTAGGAGAGACATTTTACCGCCTCACAGACCAAAAACAAGGGCTTTTAACTGCTGAGTTCACAAGGAGAAGAAACTATTATTTATAATTACACAGCACACAATTGGGACCGTGATGTAATTTCGTATGAAGTTCATCCTACACGCTTTTTGCGTCTTCTTAGCATAAAGGTCACAGTTCCTGTTGTGCAGTGGGAAAGCAACACACGGAAGTGATCAAGAGCTACATAAGTTCTTGGTCGACACGGCCCAGGAACTCAAATCCAGGAACTAGGTTCCTGAACTTCAATGGGAAAGTTGCTATAGAGACATTATCAGCTGTAAGGATATCAGCTACATCTGGATGGATGGATGGATGGATGGATGGAAGAAAAACTTATTAGTTGCAATTTTAGGCATATTTGTCAGTTTGGCTCATTCTCTGACTGACTGTGACATAGATTAACTGCGACTCCAGCTCAGCTTCTCGCTATTCTCATCACTCAGCTGTGTGGAGGATATAGAACATCTAAGCCCTCATCATGAACTTTTGTCAGGACCTGTGTCAGTGCTACATCTCCAACCTCAGATTCCTTTGCCTATGCTTGTGTCATTTCGCATGATGAAAACACAGACTGTTTATTATAGTCTCAGTGCACCAGTCTCAGTCTATAAGGACGAACTTGATGGGCCAAATTTGGAAATTTCTTATGTTCTTACAGTTCTGTGATCCAATTACACTGAGTTCTGCTCTAATGCAAAGATACAGTGAGCTTAATAAATTACTGCATCTCTGTTTGTTTTGTTTTCCAGAAGACAGCACTGCAGAATGACACATGGGAACGCCTTCATAGACCAACCAGATCCATGGAGGAGATCAATGATGTAATAATTCCCCAATTATGTAATAATTACCAAACAAGTAATAAAGAGGATGTGTTTAACAGGACTGTTAGCAGGACTCTTTGAGCAGGCTCTTTGTGAGACAAAGTGAGAGTTTTCAGTTTGCAGGTGAATTTACATGTGACAGTTATAGGTCCTCATGAATGATAAGGATAGACTATACGTCTGCTGTAGTTTGTTTTACTAGGTGCCATAAAGCTCATGCTTAAGTCAGCGTTTCTCTACAGGGAAACACGAGCTGGAATCTGAGAAGTGAAGGAACATGGGGTTTATTCAGGATCGTACACAGGGAAACACACGATGACTTTACAGTGAGCGGACTGGGGAAACAAACTTAAACACAGACTTTGTCATGGATCCAGGCGGGTTCTGAGTGGGAACGAGGCGTCATGCAGGCAGGGAACAGAAATGGTGGACGACCCACTTGCGGCTCACAGCAAATGGGGATTTATTACATAAAACAGAAAAGACTAAGAACACGACAAAAAGCAAAAGGAGCAGGAGGGTCAGAAACAAAAGGGGATCAGCAAAGACTAATGACAAGCAGGCAGGTAAGCAGGAGATACATGTAACAGAATGAGAACATTCACAGTCAACAGAGTCATTCTAATCACAAGCAGGCAGGAAAGCAGAAGATACATGTAACAGAATGAGAACGTTCACAGTCAACAGAATCATACTAATGACAAGCAGGCAAGCATGAGATACATGTAACAGAATGAGAACATTCACAGTCAACAGAGTCATACTAATCACAAATAATGAAGCACTATGGACTACAACTCAGGCAGGAACTTAAATACAAAAACTGAACAGGGTGATGACAAGCAGGAGTGAAACAGACAATTAACTGATAGGGGAAGGTGCAGGATAACAAGCAATCAGGGAAACACACAAGGGCAGGTACAGGAACGGGCAACAGGTGAAACTAATTAACTCAGGGAACTGAAGAGGGAAACTAAGAACTGACCAAGGAAACAGGGAAACAGGAACTAAGACTAGGGAGTAACAGACAGGTAGGAACACAAGCACGGGCACAAAGAGTTTAACCAAAACCAAATACAAAATCACCAGACACAGGAACTAGAAAAAGTCATACAAATGAAACACTAGGGAGTAAAATACAAAAATAGAGGAAGCAGGATTCAAACACAGGACAGAAAGGTTCACAGACAACCACATGCTCAACATGTTGAGCTATGTGGCCAACAGGGACCAGGGGAAACACAGAGTCTGATAACATCTGGGTGACGCTGAAGCAGGACATTAATAGGACAGAACAGAAAGCCTTTATTGTCATTGTACAGGGAGGAAATACAGTAAATAGACATAAATATATAAAATGTATATATACAGGGGAGGGGGAAAGCCCCCCCCCACTCATCAGAATTACATTTAATTACATTTTAGCCAGAGAGAAAAACTATAAAAATATTTTTTTCATGGTTATCCAGCTCACTGAACACAGGCATTTATATTTGTCAAACATACATTTCAGAGTAAAAAGGATTAAAAGGTTAAAAAGCAGAGATTTTACCTTTTTGCCAGGAGAACCAGCAACACGTCACAGTGACACTGAGGAGTTTATATTGACAAAAAACCCTGGATAGAGGGACTCAGTGAATGAGGAGGTGAATCTGTGCAGGGGGGTCAGTCCATCAGAGGAGACTCTGTAGAAGGACAGAGCACCAGCCCCCCAGTCCAGATACACTCCTACTCTGCGGGAGCCTGAGGGCTTTATGGGTAAGAGAGTCTGTTTATTATTGTGACAGACAAAGTATCTGTCAGTATCACAGCACAGACTCCATGACTTGTCATTGTATCCAAACACACAGTCCCTCCATCCTTTCCTCCCGATCCCTTTATAAGTCACTCCTATCCAGGCACCATCTCCATCCCACTCAGCCTCCCAGTAACAGCGGCCAGTCAGACTCTCTCTGCACAGAACTTGGGGGCACAAGCTGTCAAATCTCTCTGCATGATCAGGATATGGCTGCCGCTCTGCCCCCCATGTCACCTTCCTGTTCCCCCCTGACAGAGACAGGCTTCTGTGTGCTGTGTTGGGGTCCAGCGTCAGCTGGCAGGAGTCTGTAGGCAGGAGGAAGAATTATTAATCCTATCAGGCCGCCTGTACTTTATGTTTCTGTACGATATAAAAACAGCACAGCTTCCCCTAACGAAGCGGGAACTGAAGCTTATGAAACAGCTCAGCAAATGTCGGAGGGCGCGCGACGGCGGCGGGAAGAGCCGCCAAAACGCTAAACTAACAGCGTAATTACGGGTAAATTAAATTACAAAGCAGCGACATTCATCAGACATATTCACTACAAGCATATTTACCACAAAACAGCACCAGAGATCAATACTAAAGTCAGTGTCTTTCCTTCTAACCGCTAAAGCCGGTGCGTGCGGCTTGAAAATGGCCATCAATAACAGAATATTTAAGCAATATTATTACATATTTAAAGTGATATTTAATAAAAGTTTGGACCTGGATACAAAGGATGATTCCGGCGCCGGAGTCGCGTTCCATGAGGATCCAGTATTTGCAGCGATTGTCTGACATGGTCTTTAGTCACAGCAAAGGCGGTCTGAATGCATTTCACATTCATTGGCTTATTTCCGTGAAGCATGTCAGACTTTATCTACTGATCCGGGAGAAACACTGCAGTGTCGAGCGGGGCGGAATAGGTGCCGCGCAAAGCCGGCAAACTAATGAAAATACCGTCTACATACCATCAAAAAAAACGGATTAAACTACACAAAGCGTGCATCATGAAAAACAGAAAGGTTATCTCATTAATTCAGAAAACAGAAAAATATTGCTCAGAAAAAAGGGATTATTATTTCATTAATTCGGAAAAACATGACTGATTTTTTTTTCAGATGAATGCAATACGCTTCCATAGAGAACCGCTTATCGCGTGCGTGACTCTAGATGCGGCGCCGCTGCCGCGAGGCGTGAGCCCCGCATCTCGCGCAGGCACGTGGCCGCTCTAATCTGTTAACATGGGCGCCGAAAAGAAATTTTAATATTTTTCCACCGCACATGCAGTGTGTCCTGGACGCTAATTTCTTTTAGCACCGTGGATCAGGAGAACTTTTTAATATTCATGAGCGAAGCCCTATACGATTGCCTGGCTGATTAATATTTATGAGAGGGGCACTACCCGATTGGCCAGTTAACATCGACATGCGCTGCCTGTTTCTTCTGCCTAAAACAGGGGTGTCCAAATCCTAATCCAAGTCCTGGGGGACGGAGCCCTGTGTAGCTTAGTTCTTTCCCTGTTCCACCACAAATGATTCAACTCAAGAGCTGTGTGCTAATTAGCACAAGGAATTTAATCAGGTGTGTTAAATGAGGAGAACATAGAAAGTTCTCACCTAACTGTTAGCACTGCCTATAGTCTCCCCTACTTTGACTAATTGCACATTTTATTTCCCATACTCCTCCTGGGCTGTGCTGCCCAGAGATTGCAATCTATCAAGATGTACAGCACAGCCTGCTACATGTGACATTGCCACTACCAGTGAAGTCCCTGCATCCAGCTCATCATTCTGTCTGTCTCATCTTCCATGTATGACCCACTGCCTTACTTCTAGTTGCCTGGCGATTGGAGGGAGTGTCAGCACCGGCTTGTCATCACCTCCCTGCTCTCTGGTTATTTCTCAAATCTTATGATTTGGACAGTGTGACTTGGAACTTAGGGTTAGGGCTTCCTCTGCTGCCCCCTGGAGGATGGGCTCCCCCTCTGGGTCTGGTTAGGGTTAGGGCTTCCTCTGCTGCCCCCTGGAGGATGGGCTCCCTCTTTCAGTCTGGTTTCTCCCAAGGATTCTTCTTTCTAGGGAGCTTTTCCTTGCCACTGTCACCTATGGCTTACTCACTGGGGGCTTTGGGTGAGGATGCTGTAAAGCGCTGTGTGACGATGTAATGTTGTGATAATGCGCTATAATTTCTTGTTGTTGTTGAGAAACCAAAAAATGTGCAGGACTCTGGCCCTCCAGGACTGGATTTGGGCTCCCCTGGTTTAAGGGATTCAGTGACCAATCAGTAATATTCTCTCATGAATATTAAGGAATGTTCCAGAACCACCCTGTAAAAATGCACATTTTGCACTTGAGGAGAGAGTTCAGTGTCACTACCTATGGGTGCCGTCTTAGGACAATACTAACGAATCTCACATAGAAAACACATACTGTACACTCACGGCATGCGCAAAAAGAACAAATGCAAAGGATTCTTTTTTTGTGAAAGTAAAGATGTATAAATCAGAATACATTTTAACCATCCTACACTCCCACACAAACACAAAGACAATATGAGTATAAATGATTACATGAATTGATAGTGTTTCTGGTGATGATTCTGATATTTTGTTTCTCGATTGGATGTTGTCTAAAATGACATGAAACTCACCTAAAAACACACATGCAAATCCATCTACACAGTCACACTCATCACAACAATTGTGTGAAAACAACCATAACATAGTATTAATGGTATTATTAATAAAAACATGCAAACACACTTACATTTCTGTAAGCCTGGTCTGGTCCTGCAGTCTGCACTGTGATCCACACTACAGGAGAAGCAGAATGACATAGTACTGCTGTATCCATTTATTTATTGGTGCCTCTTCTTCACATACATGCATAAGTATCTGTAGCGTGTCAGACACACACTCCGTACTCACTTCAGCTTCTCCAGTTTACAGCTGGGATCCTCCAGTACAGCAGAGAGCAGCTTCACTCCTGAGTCTCCTGGGTGATTGTAGCTCAGGTCCAGCTCTCTCAGGTGTGAGGGGTTTAACTTCAGAGCTGAAGCCAAGGAAGGACAGCCTTCTTCTGTGACTCTACAGCCTGACAGCCTGCAGAGAGACAGACAAAAAATCCCTAATAAATAAGATCACCTCACCATTACAAGCATTACTATTAAGCAAAAGTGACTCCTCTATTAAATATTTCAATAATCACGCAAAGTTAACATCTTTTCAACATTTTATAAGAACCAAAACTTCTCAGAACAAGAATCAGATCCAGTTGATATAGAATCATTTTTAAATAATCTAGACTTACCCATATTAACCAATGAAACAGCAGATGCCTTTAATGCCAGAGGTGGAGATTTCAGGTCCAGAGAGTATAAATCCAGACCAAGATTTTGTTTCAACCAACCAGTTGAGTATAAAGAGTCGCAGTCACAGAGTACTCAACTGGTTTGTTGAAACAAAATCTTGGTCTGGATTTGTACTCGTTGGACCTGAAATGTCCACCTCTGCTTGATGCACCATTAACATCAGAAGAACTCCATAAGGTCCTCAACCAAATGACAACCAATCGCCACACTGGATGGTTACCATGCAGAAATCTACACATATTTTTGGGACATATTATCTCCAATCTTCAATGGACTGGTAAGAGAAATTAAACACACATCACAAATCCCATCACATATGAGCGCAGCGACCATTACAGTGTTATAGAGACCCGATAAAGACCCAACACAACCCTCCAGTTACTGGCCATTACAGTGTTATTGAGACCTGATAAAGTCCAAACACAACCCTCCAGTTACCAGCCACTACAGTGTTATTGAGAACTGATAAAGACCAAACACAACCCTCCAGTTACCGGCCATTACAGTGTCACTGAGACCTGATAAAGACCAAACACAACCCTCCAGTTACCAGCCACTACAGTGTTATTGAGACCTGATAAAGACCAAACACAACCCTCCAGTTACCAGCCACTACACTTTTATTGAGACCTGATAAAGACCAAACACAACCCTCCAGTTACCAGCCATTACAGTGTTATTGAGACCTGATAAAGACCAAACACAACTCTCCAGTTACCAGCCATTACAGTGTCACTGAGACCTGATAAAGACCAAACACAACCCTCCAGTTACCAGCCACTACAGTGTTATTGAGACCTGATAAAGACCAAACACAACCCTCCAGTTACCAGCCACTACAGTGTTATTGAGACCTGATAAAGACCAAACACAACCCTCCAGTTACCAGCCATTACAGTGTTATTGAGACCTGATAAAGACCAAACACAACTCTCCAGTTACCAGCCATTACAGTGTTACTGAGACCTGATAAAGACCCAACACAACCCTCCAGTTACCGGCCATTACAGTGTCACTGAGACCTGATAAAGACCAAACACAACCCTCCAGTTACCAGCCACTACAGTGTTATTGAGACCTGATAAAGACCAAACACAACCCTCCAGTTACCGGCCATTACAGTGTCACTGAGACCTGATAAAGACCCAACACAACCCTCCAGTTACCAGCCACTACAGTGTTATTGAGACTTGATAAAGACCAAACACAACCCTCCAGTTACCAGCTATTACAGTGTTATTGAGACCTGATAAAGACCAAACACAACTCTCCAGTTACCAGCCATTACAGTGTTACTGAGACCTGATAAAGACCCAACACAACCCTCCAGTTACCGGCCATTACAGTGTCACTGAGACCTGATAAAGACAAAACACAACCCTCCAGTTACCAGCCACTACAGTGTTATTGAGACGTGATGAAGACCAAACACAACACTCCAGTTACCAACCATTACAGTGTTACTGAGACCTGATAAAGACCAAACACAACCCTCCAGTTACTAGCCATTACAGTGTCATTGAGACCTGATAAAGACCCAACACAACCCTCCAGTTACCGGCCATTACAGTGTTATTGAGACCTGATAAAGACCAAACACAACTCTCCAGTTACTAGCCATTACAGTGTTATTGAGACCTGATAAAGACCAAACACAACCCTCCAGTTACCCGCCACTCTCACTAACGAATACAGACTTGAAAATCATTACAAATGCTCTTGACACTCGTCATTATAATCCATCTTGATCAGACAAACTTCATCAAGACAAGACATGCCTCGGACAACATCCATAGATTATTTAATTTAGTCAGTACTGCTCAGCATACCCACACTACAACCATGATTACATCATTAGATGCAGAAACGGCATCTGACAGTCAGGTGGACATTCCTCTTTAATACACTGCATAGATTTGGCTTCGGAGAGTCGTTCACCCACTGGGTTAAAATACTGTACAGCTCAGCCAAAGCTACAGTGTCACAGATGGGATCACATCACCTGCATTCACACTCTGATGGGGAAGACGGCCTGCATGCCCACTCTCTCCTTCACTGTTTGCCATCTTCATAGAAACACTTGCGGCAGCAATATGACAGAACAGTGAATTAAATGGAATTCATACTAATAACAGTGCACCATGGGTGTCACAGGTAATTATCTGCGTGCTATGTGGGCCTGTTTATATTTTAATAAATATTTCTTAACGGACCAAAGCGAACCTGATTGTTCCTGCGAAAGCCCTATATCTCCCTCTCACATTAAAACAATATTCTATCTGGGGTCTTACCAAGGAATTGTATAATCTTAGCATCACCTCATTTAACTTAAACTCCACAGACCTAGAGATGTAACCCAACATCCTATTGGCCTTTTTGATTGCTTCCCAACACTGGCGAGAGTGGGACATGGAAGCATCAACATACACACCGAGGTCTTTCTCATAATCAGCTACCTTTATTTCAGTGGAACCCATAAAATATCTGTACTTTATATTTCTGCTCCCTGCATGGATTACCTTACATTTATCTATATCCAGGTAATATACCATTTTCACTTGGATTATAGCTTCCATTCCTTTTACAATTGTGCAAGTTAAAGTAATTGGCCTATAGTTTGTTGGATTACATCCATCCCCTTTTTTGAATATGGGCGTTATATTAGCATACTTCCAATAAGAAGGTACCACACCCGCAGATAACGATTTCTGAAATAGTAAAGTTAAAGGTTGGCTAATAATAGCCCTCATCTATTTTAAAATTATAGGTAAGATGCCATCTGTCACGACCGCGGTCGGGCGAAGCGGCGATTGTGCGGGCAAGCAGGCAGGAACGGGCAGACAAGTCGTAATCAGGGCAAACACGGGGTTTATTCAGGAAACTGGGGATCAGGAAACATCAGACACTGACTGACATCAATGACGGACAAGGGAAACCGGGAGACCAGGACTTAAATACACAGGACTAATCAAAGTAACTAGACAAAGCTGGAGACGATCAGGGAAATACACGTGGGTAATCAGGGGGCGTGGCACACACGAGGAGCGGACGAGCCGGGCATGACACCATCAGGGCCCTGCGATTTATTTATTTTGAGCTTAGCCAGGCTTTGTACCACAGCAGCCTCAGTTATACATACAGCGCCCTCCGCAATTAATGGCACCCCATTGTACAAGGGGTAACCCTTTTTACAAATCTTTACAAGGGACAATAATTGTGGAGGGACTGGATATTGTTTATATTCGATACTGTATTTGTACTAAATGATGGTTAAAGTTAATCATGTCCTCTACTGTGAACACCCGTGTAAAATAATCATTAGAGATATTTACTATATCAATCTTCATTTTCAATTATAAGGCCCTTACTATCCTGCAGATGAGTGATTTCAGCTTTTAGAGCTCTTTTGGAGTTAAAATATTGGAGGAAACTTTTAATGTCATCCTTAGCCTCCAGTGCAATCTTCCTTTCGACATTCCACTTAGCGAGTCTGATGTTATTTTTTGAGTCAACCTGTAGACTTAGATACTCCTGCTTTATTTTGAAATCATTAGATATGTTCTACCTTAGTCTCTCCAGCGTACAGTGTGAAATACCCAGTAATACTCACCTCACTACCCCCAGTTAACAGTGTGGAATACCCAGTAAGACTGACCTCAGTATCTCCAGTTTACAGTGTGGAATACCCAGTAAGACTGACCTCAGTATCTCCAGTTTACAGTGCGAATCCCTCAGTCCAGCAGAGAGCAGCTTCACTCCTGAGTCCTGCAGGTCATTGTCACTCAGGTCCAGCTCTCTCAGGGCTGAGGAGTTTGATCTGAGAGCTGAAGCCAGTGCCTCACAGCATTTCTCTGTGAGTTCACACCGGCCCACCCTTAAAAAAATTAAACACTTTTAAATCCACTTGTTACACTGCAGCACTGTATTCAAATGAGGAGAATAGGGACCATGACATAATGGATTTTCAGAGAACAATTAAATTACTAAAAATTATTTTAACAATCATGCCGATTCTGTTTGGTGTCCATTATTTTTTTGTCCATGACACGTTAAGGTCAGCATGTTTAACTGTAACAGTGCCGTTAACGTTAACAACACAAATGTTTTGCATGGATTATATGGTTGAATGGATGTTTCCTGCTTCACTGCTTAATTATTTCTAACATGGATCGAGGGCTGATAAGATTGTGAGATATAAGGAAGTAGGAGAAGAAAACAGAAGCTGTTTGTGTTCGTTTATTATGTAACTGCTGAAAGGCATTGTGGGTTTTCGTGGTGTCGTTACTTTTGTGTAAAATGCATATTCTGTACTCACTGCAGCTTCTCCAGTTTACAGCTGGGATCCTCCAGTAGAGCAGAGAGCAGCTTCACTCCTGAGTCTCCAGGGTGATTGTAGCTCAGATCCAGCTCTCTCAGGTGTGAGGGGTTTGACCTCAGAGCTGAAGCCAGGGAAGAACAGCCTTCTTCTGTGACTCTACATCCTGACAGCCTGCAGAGAGACAGAAACTCCCCAATAAATAATATCACCTCACCATTACAATTATTAAATAAATGTGATGCTCTAATAAATATTTCAAGAATTACAGTTTAGTGTCTAAGACAAGGCAGGCCCCCTCCTCCCTTTCCCTAAGCTAATTGCTTATTATCTCCTCTTTATAGTGTGTAATACCCAGTAATACTGACCTCAGTATCCCCAGTTTACAGTGTGGAATACCCAGTAATACTAACCTCAGTATCCCCAGTTTACAGTGTGGAATACCCAGTAATACTGACCTCAGTATCTCCAGTTTACAGTGTGGAATACCCAGTAATACTGACCTCAGTAACCCCAGTTTACAGTGTGGAATACCCAGTAATACTGATCTCAATATCTCCAGTTTGCAGTGTGGAATACCCAGTAATACTGACCTCAGTACCTCCAGATTACAGTGTGGAATACCCAGTAATACTGACCTCAGTATCCCCAGTTTGCAGTGTGGAATACCCAGTAATACTGCCCTCAGTACCCCCAGTTTGCAGTGTGGAATACCCAGTAATACTGACCTCAGTATCCCCAGTTTACAGTGTAGAATACCCAGTAATACTGACCTCAATATCTCCAGTTTGCAGTGTGGAATACCCAGTAATACTGACCTCAGTACCTCCAGATTACAGTGTGGAATACCCAGTAATACTGACCTCAGTATCCCCAGTTTGCAGTGTGGAATACCCAGTAATACTGCCCTCAGTACCCCCAGTTTGCAGTGTGGAAAACCCAGTAATACTGACCTCAATATCTCCAGTTTGCAGTGTGGAATACCCAGTAATACTGACCTCAGTACCTCCAGATTACAGTGTGGAATACCCAGTAATACTGACCTCAGTATCCCCAGTTTGCAGTGTGGAATACCCAGTAATACTGCCCTCAGTACCCCCAGTTTGCAGTGTGGAATACCCAGTAATACTAACCTCAGTATCCCCAGTTTACAGTGTGGAATACCCAGTAATACTGACCTCAGTATCTCCAGTTTACAGTGTGGAATACCCAGTAATACTGACCTCAATATCTCCAGTTTGCAGTGTGGAATACCCAGTAATACTGACCTCAGTACCTCCAGATTACAGTGTGGAATACCCAGTAATACTGACCTCAGTATCCCCAGTTTGCAGTGTGGAATACCCAGTAATACTGCCCTCAGTCCCCCCAGTTTGCAGTGTGGAATACCCAGTAATACTGACCTCAGTATCCCCAGTTTGCAGTGTGGAATACCCAGTAATACTGACCTCAGTACCTCCAGATTACAGTGTGGAATACCCAGTAATACTGACCTCAGTATCCCCAGTTTGCAGTGTGGAATACCCAGTAATACTGCCCTCAGTACCCCCAGTTTGCAGTGTGGAATACCCAGTAATACTGACCTCAATATCTCCAGTTTGCAGTGTGGAATACCCAGTAATACTGACCTCAGTACCTCCAGATTACAGTGTGGAATACCCAGTAATACTGACCTCAGTATCCCCAGTTTGCAGTGTGGAATACCCAGTAATACTGCCCTCAGTACCCCCAGTTTGCAGTGTGGAAAACCCAGTAATACTGACCTCAATATCTCCAGTTTACAGTGTAAATCCCCCAGTGCAGCAGAGAGCAGCTTCACTCCTGAGTCTCCAGGGTGATTGTAGCTCAGATCCAGCTCTCTCAGGTGTGAGGGGTTTAACCTCAAAGCTGAAGCCAGGGAAGAACAGCCTTCTTCTGTGACTCTACAGCCTGACAGCCTGCAGACAGAGAGACAGAAACTCCCCAATAAATAATATCACCTCACCATTACAATTATTAAATAAATGTGACTGCTCTAATAAATATTTCAAGAATTACAGTTTATTGTCTAAGACAAGGCAGCCCCCCCCCTACCTTTCCTTAGCTAATTGCACACTATTTCCGCTTTATAGTGTGGAATACCCAGTAAGACTGACCTCAGTATCTCCAGTTTAAAGAGTGGAATACCCAGTAATACTCACCTCAATATCTCCAGTTTACAGTGTAAATCCCCCAGTGCAGAAGAGAGCAGCTTCACTCCTGAGTCCTTCAGGTTATTGTCACTCAGGTCCAGCTCTCTCAGGGGGGAAGAGTTTGATCTTAGAGCTGAAGACAGCACTTCACAGTGTTTATCTATGAGATCACAGCTGTTCAGCCTGAAACAGAAAACACTTTAAGACACAGACACATGCACATCCTACACATTAGTAAAATACAAAGCATTACAATAAGCATTTGTTTTCAGTATAATTAGCAGCACAGCTTACACTTCAAGTTGAATTATAGCCTGCAGAGTGTTCTGTGCGTCCTGACAATCTGCTGCAGTCATATGGTCACTAATTGTGAGTCAGTGCATCTTTGCTCAGAACTAGAGGTAAAAACATTAAGTAGAAGCTACAGCCAAAAATCACAGAATATACAGGAATATATAGGAACACATCAACAGCAAGATGGACGTAAACCCTCCCATAACAGTCAGACCAGTGCTTCCAGTGCAGTCCTTAGCCATCTTTCTGCCAGGTGTCCCTACACTCGACACGTATCACTGAAAGGAGGAGAAGTGAACATTCCCAGCAGCTAATGCAGCAGCAACTGGCACTTGGATTCTTGACGATATTATCGGTAATGAGCGTAATCAGACAAGTATCCCGGTGGCGATATCTGACAGTGACTAACCGGCGATTATCGTCTTTGTTGGGGAAACGCGCTTAGGCTACATACAAAGCAAGATAACAGAAGGATTCATGATTTGCTTTCAGTTCAGCCTTCTAGCCTAAGATTCTGAAGCAGTTAAAAAGAAACATTGTGGAGAATTTCACAAGCATTGTCCCTTGCAGTAACCATGCGTTCGCCATTCTTGTAAGTTCAGTATTGTCACATCACCAACTTCTATCTTTAGCCATTCAAGTGCAGCTTTCTGGTGGGAATTTTGAGCTTCCCAACTCTCTCTCTCTCTCTCTCTCTCTCTCATCTATCATTTCCGGTGCAAAGGTGCTGGTGCTGCTGCAATATTTCAGTCTGACCTAGGAGTGTCTGAGCAAAGTGCTTATAGCTTTAGCACATTTGAAATTCTTCTTCTTAGTCTTGCGGGATCATTTCTTTGTAGATCTTCACCTCCAATCACCATTGTTAATGTGTATAGACTGCCTGGTCCCTAACCTCCAATCACCATTGTTAATGTGTATAGACCGCCTGGTCCCTAATCTCCAATCACCATTGTTATTGAAAATCACTCCTGATTCCAAATCTGGTCAGTGGTTACCATGAAACTGTATGTAGTTACACCAGTTTAATGAAAATCATCGGTAAAGTGGTACCAGTCTAGTCATAAATACCAAAAGGACTGCCACAGACACCCCTCCGAAAACCTGCCAGCTAGATGATCAGCCATTGCTTCAGGTGTCCAATTCCTGGTCATCCCTATTCATGAACTTTAGACCATAAAACATGGCACCTCAGAACAGAGCAGGGGGAAGAAGAGAGAGGAGCAGAGGAGAACATCAGCCCCGCAGAGGGAGGAGAAGAGAAGCCCTGGGAGAAGAGCAGCCCGTGAGAAGCCCTCCTGAAGCCTGCCGGTGAAGGCCTGCTACCCAACAGAGAACTGCAACCAAGACAGAGCCTTTCACCTTAAAGCTTCACAAGGAGAGAGAATCCAAGGGGCTCCACTCCAACAACCGCTCCAGACGCCGCACCTTCTTGGGTGCTACCATTCCCTCAGCTCATCTCCTCTGTGACCTACTGCCAAGACCCCCTCCACTCTGCAAACAAGTAAACCAGCTTCCTTTCATTCTAACAACCTAAGCAGTTCTGTTAACCTGCTTTATGACTTTAGGGTCGTGTTTCCACAAACTGTGCTTGCTTTGCAGAACAGTATTTCCATTTTAAGGTTACCCATTTTAAATCTGGTCACTGCATTTTCATGTTACACTCCGTTTGGTTCTATTCCGTTATTTTGTGTTTGTTGTTTATGTGAAGTGTAATGTCTGTCTTATGTTAGTTGTAGTGTTACTTAGGAAAAATGCATGTCTTTTACACAACTTCAGCCTCCGTCCACTGAGTGCTCACAATAGTTCCTGCCTCTGTGCGATCTGGCTACTAAGCTCTGAAACCTCAAACTCGCCTGAAATATCGCGAGACTCTCTCTCATTGGCCGTGAGGGGAGTTTCACTACCGATCGTTTACATTACCTGGTGATGCGGCTCGCTGGACGAGCCTACTAACCCAGGTTACTAAGCGATACTGGTAACTAGTGAATCACATCCAGTGAATCACTGTGACCCCCCGCGCCCCAGTAGGATAAGCGGTTTGGAAAATGGATGGATGGATGGATAATTAATTTCAAAACATATTGGTGGAGATATTAAAATTTACCTGAGCTAAATATTCCTACAATGGTGTCCCACAGGGATCAGTGCTGGGCCGCTACTGTACACTGTATATATTGGTCACATTATCAGAAATCATGGTGTTGGGTTTCATTGTTTTGCTGATGATACACAGTTATATATATCTGTTAAGCCAGATGATGCATCACAGCTCTTGGTTAGAAGACTGTTGACTAGATATCCGGTGCTGGATGGCAAATAATTATATATAAATAATAATGTTAAACACAGAAAAACAGAAGTACTGTTAACTGGTCTGAAGGCGGCTCGAAATAAGTTTGACAACCTCAACCTTGGTAGTCTTCCTACCCAACCTCACACAGTGGTCAGAGATCTTGGTCTTTTGGTTGATTCATGTTTATGTTTCGATGATCACATAAAAAACATCACTAAAGCTGTGTTCTATCATGTACGGAACCTCGCCAAGCTTCGGAAGATGCTCTCCTTTCAGGAAGCAGAAACACTAACACCTTTATAACTTCCAGGCTGGATACTGTAATGCCAGGCTGGGTACTGTAATGCCAGGCTGGATACTGTAATGCCAGGCTGGATACTGTAATGCCAGGCTGGATACTGTAATGCCTTCCTTTCTGGGTGCCCATCTGGATCCTTACGTCACTGCCTGTGACGTCTCCACTGCCTGTGACGTCTCCACTACCTGTGACGTCCTTCCGGCCTGCTCACCCTGCTGCCTGTGACATCTTCCCTGTTTACCCTGCTGCCGTACTACTGTTCTCCCTGCCATCTGAAGCAGCTCCAGCACTTGCCTGTCATCACCTCCCTGCCCCCCACTTTGTGACTGAAATGTTAAGATTGGGATAATGTGAATTAGGACTTTGCCATCTTCATCATTTGACTTCCTCTACTGCCCCCTGGAGGATGGGCTCCCCCTTTGACTATGGTTCCTCCCACGGATTCTTCTTTCTAGGGAGCTTTTCCTTGCCACTGTCCCCTCTGACTTGCTCACTGTGGGCTTTGGGCAGGGATGCTGTAAAGTTATTTAAGACCAATTGTCTTTTCGCCCCTCCCATCTTGCTCTTCAAGAGACACGCCGACACATATACAGGTGAGAGGAAGTTTGGGGGTCGCAGCACAGGATCGGCCAGCATCCAGCACCCCTGCAGCTCTAGGACCCAGCGATGACATCACTCTACTAGCCAAGAGATCTGAACCAGCGACCTTCTGCTCATGGACACAGAGTCCAAACCCAAAGAGTCACGCACCACACCCAGTATTTACAGAAATGCTTCCTACAGCATCCAGAACTGAAGGGAATATGAGTGGTTTTCCCATTATTAATGAAAACTGGACCATTCTCTATGATGCTGTATCTTTGCTTATTTGTTACACAAAGGATGGTCGTGGAAATCTTATCTTTTTTGTTTTTACTACATCACTACCTTCAGTTAATATAAACTAGACTAAAAAGAAACCTTGTTGATAAAAGAGGGGAAATAAATTACATGTATACATATTCATTTTATATTTTAAACAATGTTTATCTATTTCTGCCGGACTAGATGTGTCGTCACATCCTCAGCCAGGTGCAGCTGAGGCCAGCAGAGGGCGCCAGTGAGCAGCCAGAGACAGCAGTCATACGGAAGCTCCCAGCTCTGGGCTCCATCACATGAACACGCCTGCTGACAATAACACTCACATACCACTGATACACCCTGTGGATAAAGAGCCCTCACTGTTTCTATAGCAGGTTAGGATGCTGTGCCTGTGATCAGAAGGCAGACTGGATGGGAATGGAAACGTAGTAACAAACAAAAAGTGACATCACTACCTTCAGTCATTATAAAGTCTGTGGTCAGGATTAGCTACTGCTATACAAACAGCTATAGTTGTGATTATCAAAATAAAACCCACTTATTAATCCATGAGGAGAAATATATAACATATATTACACATTTCAAACAATATTCACGTATTACTGCCAGACCAGACATGATTTCCCATCCCCACGTCACTTACAGAGCCGTCCTGGAGTTCTTGACCACAGGCAGCAGCCTGCAGTGCTCTTCATCTGATCTGATGTATTTCTTCAGGTCAAACACATCCAGCTCCTCATCTGACATCAGCATCACAAAGGCCAGAGCTGAGTACTGTGCAGGTGAGAGGTCATCTGCTGAAATGTTTCCTGAATTCAGGTATCTTTGTACTTCCTCTACTAGAGAATTGTCACCCAGTTCAGTCAGACAGTGGAACAGGTTGATGGTCCTTTCTGGAGATAAATTCTCCTGTATTTTCTCCTTGATGTATTGGGCTGCTGTGATTGGCTGGCCCATCTTCCAGAATAGTCTCTGGAACTCCCACGACCCTGACAGATAAGTGGTTTGGGAAATGGATGGATGGATATATTGGGCTGTTTCTTTAATGTTACATGAGCAGGTTTCTGTCGGCCCCAGTAGCCTTTGTAACAGAGTCTTACTGGAGTTTGTTGAGAGGCCCAGGAGGAAGCGGAGGTAGAGGTCCAAGTGTCCATTCTTGCTCATTAATGCCTGATTCACTGCAGTCTTCAGCAGGTCAGCTGATGAGTTTGACAGAAACACATATAAAGCAGCGAGATACTCCTGGATGCTCAGATGCACAAAGCAGTACACCTTCTCCTGATACAACCCGTACTCCTCTTTAAAGACTTCTGTGCACACTCCAGAGTAAACTGAAGTTTCAGTGACATCAATGCCATTCTCTGACAGATCTTGCTCATAAAATATGAGATTGCCTTTCTCAAGGTTGTGAAAAGCAAGTTTACCAAGTTTTAAAAGGAATTCCTTGATGTATTCCTTAAGCTTAGTTTCATGGTTTTTCATATACTTGTCATTTTTTAAACTTGTCTGAAAGATCAGGAAGTGTGTGTACATTTCAGTCAGAGTCCTTGGAATTTCTCCCCTGTCAGTCTCACTAAAAAGCCTCTCAAGCACAGTGGCTGAAATCCAGCAGAACACAGGTATGTGGCACATGATGAAGAGGCTCCTTGATGATTTCACATGTGTGATAATCCTGCTGGCCAGGCTCTGATCATTAAATCTCTTCTTGAAATACTCCTCCTTCTGGGCATCACTGAACCCTCGTATCTCTGTCACCTGGTGGACACACTCAGGAGGTATCTGATTGGCTGATGCTGGCCGAGAGGTTATCCAGAGGAGAGCGGATGGGAGCAGATTCCCCTTAATGAGGTTAGTCAACAGTCCATCCAGTGATGTTTTCTTTGTTACATTAAACCAGGTCTCATTTTTCTGAAAATCTAGAGGAAGGCGACACTCATCCAGGCCATCAAAGATGAACAAGACTTTGTACCTAAACAGCTCAGTGGATTCAAATGATTTCAGTTCTGGGACAAAGTACTGAAGCAGTTCAATCAGACTGTATTCACCCTTAATCAAATTCAGGTCCCGGAAAGGAAGAGCGAATATGAAGTGAACATCCTGGTTTGCTTTTCCTTCTGCCCAGTCAAGAATAAATTTCTGCACAGAGACTGTTTTCCCGATACCTGCCACCCCTTTAGTGAGTACAGTTCTGAAAGGTGTCTCACGCCCACATAAGGGTTTAAATATATCATTGCACTTGACTGTAGTATCTTCTGTTCGCCTTTTCTTGGATGCTGTTTCAATCTGTCTCACTTCATGTTCATCATTGACTCCTCCAGCTCCCCCTTCAGTTATGTAGAGTTCTGTGTAAATCTCACTGAGAAGTGTTGGCTGTCCTTCCTTAGCTTTCCCTTCAAATACACACTCAAATTGCTTCTTAAGTTTACATTTGATTTCCTGTAGCATGAGCTGTCCTGAAAAGAAATGAGAGGAAAATGCACTAATTCTCACTGTGATCCTGACCAGTATGAGAGGAAGAATATTTTCCAAAAACACACTTTTTTGCACATACATATCCAGATATTTCCCTGTGACTGAATGTGAAACTGAAAGTTTTATCAGGCGTATTTTACTGGAACACCGCATACAGGACTGTGAATAAGCCTTAGGCATCCAAATGAAATGTTTAAAGCCATTTATCTGGGTAGTAAGTGTATATCTGCTCAGAACCAAAAAACACACAAAACCCCTTTTCATTTCCCAAACCTTTCCTCAGGGGCACCACAGCCTGTACATGTATTTGTTAAATTTCACCACCAGCTCACATCATTCATTAATTAAATTAGTTTAAACAACATGAGGTGTGTTAGTGGTCAAGTATAAAAATACGTGGATATTCTGCACGATTTCTGAAAATATTAGGGTGATTTTGGGAGAGGTTCTGAAATGGCAAACACACTTTGACATACATATTATAGTAGTTCTACACAAACATGAAGACCATTTAAACATCCTCTTCTCTGGCTGCCCAAGACTTTTGCACAATATTGTACATGTACATAATGTTATAAAGCTCTTACTCTTCTCCAGCATGTCAGCAAGATCATTTTGCTTCATGGTCCTCAGGATGTACAGTGTGATCTTCAGAGCTACCTCTCTAACACTGGTCTTCTGCATCTGACCATCACAGTCGAGGTCATTGTCCTCCTCCAGCTGAGGCTCAGAGCATTCTGGGTAATTCTGATCTAGGTGCCTCACAAACGTCTTCAGCTCGTCCTTTAGGAATTTCATGGCTTTTTCCTCTAGTGACTAAAATAAACAGTCAGAGTTAATTATTGCTACTTACACCAAACCTTTTCAGAGTTTCACCTGTGAATCATAGTTTAAAACATATTTCCTTTAACATGATGAATTTCTTATTATACAGCTGTATAAAATATAAGCTAATTCACATAACAGCCAAGAAAATATATATCAGCAATAAATACAAACCTTCAATATGGATGATAAACCCGATTTATCATGTAGATCTGAACTGCATTCTTCCATTTGGTCTCTGTGAATTAGGCAGAAACATAAAGACCTCAGTTCATTTACACAAATGTAACAGAGAGACTGAAAAGTTCCCCATTAAAATTGCTGTTACTGCAGATAAAGCATAACACTGTGGTATATTACAACACCAATTCCAAAAAGTTGGGACATTGAGGAAATTGTAAAAAAATTACAGAATGCAATGATATGGAAATCTCATAAACCTGTATTTTATCCATAACAAAGCATAGAAAACATATAAAAAAAATTGGGACGAGGGCAATAGGAGGCTGGAAAAGTGGTACAAAAACCCAGCAGCTGGAGGAACAATTTGCAAATAATTATGTCAATTGGCAACAGGTGAGTAACATGACTGGGTATAAAAAGAGCATCTTAGAGCTGCAGTGTCTCTCTGAAGTAAAGATGGGCAGAGGGTCACAATCCCCCTAATACTGCACTGACAAATAGTGGAGCAATTTCAGAAAGAAGTTCCTCAGTATAAAACTGCAAAGAGGTTGAATATTTCATCATCTACAGCACATAATGTAATGAAATGATTCTGAGAATCTGGAGAAATCTCTGTGAAAAACCAGACTAGATGCCTGTGATATTTTGGCCCTTAGGCAGCACTGCATCACAAACAGGCATGATTCTGTAATGGAATCACTAAATAGGCTCAGGAATATTTCCCAAACACATTGCCAGTGAACACAATCCGCGCTGCCATGCACAGATACCAGTTAAAACTCTATCATTCAAAGAAGAAGCCGAATATGAAGATGATCCAGAATCACCGACGTCGTCTCTGGGCCAAAGCTCATTTAAAATGGACTGCGGCTGAGTGGAAAACTGTTCTGTGGTCAGTCGAATCTAAATTTGAAATTCTTTTTGGAAACCAGGGACACCATGTCATCCGGACTAAAGAGGAGAAGGACCACCCAGTGTGTTATCAGCACTCAGTTCAAAAGCCAGCATCTCTGATGGTGTGGGGGTGCATTAGTACATATGGCAGGAGCAGCCTGCATATCTGGAAAGGCACCATCAGTGCTGAATGGTATATCCAGGTTCTAGAGGAACAGATGCTCCCATCCAGACAACGTCTCTTTCAGTGAAGACCTTGCATTTTCCAACATGACAATGCCAAACCACACACCGCATCAATTACAACATGAAGGATTCGTAGAAGAAGTATTGAACTGGCCTGCCAGCGGTCCAGATCTTTCAGCCATTGAGAACGTTTGGTGCATCATAAAACGAAAAATATGACTCAGAAGATCTAGGACAGTTGAGCAACTAGAATCCTGTATCAGACAAGAATGGGACAACATTCCTCTCCCAAAACTCAAACAACTGATCTCCTCAGTCCCCAGACATTTACAGACTGTTGTTAAAAGAAGAGGAGATGCCACACAGTGATAAACATGGCCTTGTCCCAACTTTTGTGAGACGTGTTGTTGCTGCAACATTCAGAATTACCTTTTTTCCTTAAAATCATTGCATTCTGTTTTCATTTACAATTTGCAGAATGTTCCAACATGTTTGGAATTGGGGTTGTAGTTTGGAAAGACGTATCTGCCATGTTAAGCTTTATTCACTGGGGCGGCTTCCTAATTTTCTCATGACAGCAGAAGAGAACCAGAGACATCAGGCTCCAGCACAGAGACACAGCAGGCAGGAAGGACAGTTTTCTATGCAGCCCTTTGTACCCAGTGACATTTAGAGTCATTCACTTGATTATCAGAGTAAATTTCAGCCTATCAGCTTGTTGCCCGTATCCCTGCCCCCCCACTTCTGTACCAGCTGGTCCCTGGGCCCCCACTAGCCGGGGCGATACTGCTGACTAAAAATATGAAATATTAAACGTGTCAGCATCATGCACCTATTCTCCATCCCAGTGGACATAATGTGCGTGATGTCATCAGCGTGCGCCACTCCCTCTGGAATGTCCTACTGCAGGGTGCCCAACCTTTTTTAACTCAAGATCTACTTTACAAGTGGCCAGTTTGCCGAGATCTACCAGTTCAAATAGGGAGCCACAGCTATTACCCTTTTACTCTATTAATACTCTAGCTATTGCCTTTCTGCATAATTAATATGCACATAGCAAATCCAGACCAATCCAGGTAATTCTCCAAACTGAAAAAGTGTAAATAAATGTACTTCTCTACCTTAGTGGGACTGCTGGCACTGGGAAGATGCAGCTGGTAATAACTGACTGCTGTGCCGCTGACTGACTTTTCAGTTCTCGCACTTTTCGGCTGCGTGTGGCTGGTTTAGCAGGGAACTCGGTCTCCTAGCTTTTGTAAATCGACTGAGCCAGACCCAGCTAGGAGCCCAGTTTACTTTTATGTTCCTGACTATAGACCCAGAGAGACATGCATGCTAGTGGGCTGTAACACTGTTACCTCTCAGGGTTCTTTCTGTTACACCCCAGAGGGGGGCACATTTTAAGTTTTGCAGTATAATTGTTGGGACTCAGGGCCATTAGTGCTCTGAGGCCCCCTGCAGCCCAGCCTGAGGCCCCCAGGCACTAACCCTTCTGTCCCCGTCCATAACCCAGCCGAGGCTCCAGGGGGCGCTATCTTGGAGCACCTTCAGCTACCAGCTCATTCCCCAACCGTGAGCTAAGAAGCTACTGGGGATCTTTCCTGCCTGCTGCCGTTAGACACCACAATGCCTGCTGTCGATGTGCAGCCCCCACAGCCAGCTGTAACGTCTGATTTTTAACAATTGAAAATTTTAAATCTATATTTATTTATTGAACTATACGGTATTTTCAGGATTTTTTCTTTGTGTACTGTGTACCTTTTAAACTTGTTAACTTACAGAAATTTTGTTTACGTCTAAAAATGTTTACTTATTTGCACTGAATCAGCAAAATTTAATTGTCACCTTTGGCAAAGAAGCCAATAGTCTTTCTCTTTTTTTGTCTGATGATAGTAGTTTATTGTTCAAGCCACACAGTTCGATTAAACATGTTAGACTGAAGCCTTCATCTGAGTATGATCTAATGAATTCGTGAGAGTGAAATTATTTGTTATCAAAACAGAAACATCCGTCTCACGAAGCGACAATCTATTGTCGAGTCATTATTTAATGGACATGCTGGGGAGGGGGGGTGGAAACAGGCAAACCAGTTTTTTTCAGCTCTGTGCCGAGGACTGAAATTTAAAATCCACTTTGCTATTAAATAACTTCCGATTCCAGCTCGCAGAAAGTCAGGTTTTACAGTAATCCTCATCCATTTACCTCAGATGTTATTTATATAGAACACAGACAAAACTTTTGTTTAAATTCTGAAGGTGATAGAATCTGTTACAGGTAAAAATTGCTGCATTCATTATAAATATGTTATTTCCTCATAGCTTGTATATGTCTCTGTGCCATTTGACTGAGAGTCTGAATGTCATTAACAGTGGTTGTTTAAATGCACATTTACCTTTGATCAGTAGGAAAAGGTCCCTCTCTGAATCTGACTGGTTGCTCCATTGACGCGTCACTCTTCATGGAAACACAGCTGGGTACAGGGGAGTCTGCTCTCTTCATCAGGACACTGTGGGCAGCGAGAGGAAACAAACCCTCATGGTATAAATATAATTCATACAATGGGGACGGCATCACACTGCTGTTTAGCCTTCTGCTCTGCCTTCATGTACTTTGATATGCTGTGAAACTCTCGATGTAAACAGGCTAGTTTACGATTAGCTTTAACGTGAAATAAATAGTTTCGCCTAAAATTTTAATTCCTATATGAAAAGTTTAGTGTCATTGACTGATGTTCCTTTTTACCTGTTTATATATGTTTTTGTTTGTTTGTTTAGTTTTGTTATGTGGCCATTTTGTATAGGAGGGATGGTCTGTTACTCGCCTCTAGTATAAAAGAACTGGCTGATTGTGGAAGAAGACGGCGAAGACAGAAGATGGCGAGGTCTTTTTATGAAGCTACACATATTAAAGTGCTGCCCACTGACCAGCCCTAGCTAGGAGCCCAGTTCACTTTTATGTTATGGCCTGACTATAGACCCAGAGAGACATGCATGCTAGTGGGCTGTAACACTGTTACCTCTCAGGGCTCTTTCTCTTACACCCCACAGGGGGGTGCTTTTCATGGCTTGCACTATAAATGTTGTGATTCACAGTTTCTAATGTCCTGAGGCCCCAGGGCACTGACCCCACTGGCCCGGTCCATAACCCAGCCGAGGCTCCAGAGGGCGCTATCTTGGGGCACCTTCAGCCACCGGCTCATTCCCCCACCGTGAGCTAAGAAGCTGCTCTCTGTCTTTGATCATATGGGCCGAATGGCCTCCTCTCGTTTGTAAATTTCTTATGTTGTTATACAAATAAAATCCATTAACATCCATTTATTAAAATATTTATTTCTTGAATAATCCACGATTAAACCCCAGTTTACCCCGTATTCTGTTTGCCTGCCTGCTTCTTGCTCGCTTGCCTGCCTGTGCGCATTACCCACGCTCCCAGACCGTGACACACTACAGTGTCACATTAATTATGATCTGAATCAGCAAGCATTTAAACGTCACCTTTGGCAAAGGAACCAATAGTCTTTCTCATTTTTTGTCTGATGATAGTAGTTTATTGTTTAAACCACACAGTTCGATTAAACATGTTAAACTGAAGCCTTCGTCTGAGTATGATCTAATGAATTCATGAGGGTGAAATTATTTGTTATCAAAACAGAAACATCCGTCTCACGTGACGACAATCTATTGTTGAGTCATTCAGTAATGAACATGCGGGGGAAACAGGCAAACCAATTTTTTCCAGCTCTGTGCTGAGGACTGAAATTTAAAATCCACTTTGCGATTAAATACCTTCAGATTCCAGCTCGCAGAAAGTCAGGTTTTACAGTAATCCTCATCCATTTACCTCAGATGTTATTTATATAGAACACAGACAAAACTTTTGTTTAAATTCTGAAGGTGATGGAATCTGTTACAGGTAAAAATTTGTGCATTCATTATAAATATGTTATTTCCTCATAGCTTGTATGTGTCTCTGTGCCATTTGATTAAGAGTCTGAATGTCATTAACAGTGTTTGTTTAAATGCACATTTACCTTTGATCTGTAGGAAAAGATCCCTCAAAGAATCTGATTCGTTGCTTTATTGACGCGTCACTCTTCATGGAGACACAGCTGGGTACAGGGGAGTCTGCTCTCTCCATCAGGACACTGTGAGCAGCGAGAGGAAACAAACCCTCATGGTATAAATATAATTCATACAATGGGGACGGCATCACACTGCTGTTTAGCCTTCTGCTCTGCCTTCATGTACTTTGATATGCTGTGAAACTCTTGGTGTAAACAGACTTATTTACAGTCAGCTTTTAAGGAAATTGTCTCATCTAAAATTAAGATATTATATGAAACTTTTAGTATGACCTTTAAAAACCTCCACAACCACACTTGACTGATGTTCCTTTTTACCTGTTTATATATGTTTTTGTTTGTTTGTTTAGTTTTGTTATGTGGCCATTTTGTATAGGAGGGATGGTCTGTTACTCGCCTCTAGTATAAAAGAACTGGCTGATTGTGGAAGAAGACGGCGAAGACAGAAGATGGCGAGGTCTTTTTATGAAGCTACACATATTAAAGTGCTGCCCACTGACCAGCCCTAGCTAGGAGCCCAGTTTACTTTTATGTTATGGCCTGACTATAGACCCAGAGAGACATGCATGCTAGTGGGCTGTAACACTGTTACCTCTCAGGGCTCTTTCTGTTACACCCCACAGGGGGGCGCATTTCTGAAGCAGCTCCTCTATTTCCTCTCTCCTTGTCCATTTCTATGCTGATCCAGACCAGTTGATTCCTGCTGGGGCCTCTGTGAACATGAAGGGTTAATAGATACATCCTATAATCTTTAAATTGTATTTCATAATACTATTGTGATTCTCATTAATCATTATTATGAATTATTATTTCATGTAATGCAAATGTGACGACTTCAATAATTCAAACTGTACTGCACAATAAAGAACAACTTTCCACACTGTTCTGCCAAATGTAATTTTTACCAGTGTTCGGTCGAACCACACAACCACCGGTGTGCATTACGGTAGCACATATCGACAAGGGAGCACAACCCGTCAGAACATCGGATCCTGCTCTTCCACTCCCACCTTGTCTGCACTCCATGTGCACATCTATGTAATAATGTTCTTGCAGCGATCAAGTGTTATTTTTAAAAACTTATTTTTAAATTTACCCCGAAAAAACATTTGCTATTTTCTGATTGGCTGATAGGTGGCTATTAGCTCTGTATAACTCGGGACAGCTATGAACTCGGTGGAAAACTCCACTCCGATTGGCTACGCCACGTCCATTAACCCTATATAACGGGACGCCATGGTGGGGGGTTATTCCTTACTTCTCAGCGTGAGAAACACAAGGTATGACGTGTGAACTGGTTGAAATGCGTGTGACTCACGGTCAATGAGTGGGACCTGATAGCCCTGTGAACCGTAAGTGACCAATAAATGTCAATGTAACTGGATTATATATATACTCCCTTATATATTATATATACATTTTAAAATTCCATACTTGGGGGGGTCGGGGCATCACGTCAGTAATTTCATCAAAAACATTGACAAGTAAATTTAGATTTTTAAAAAATATATTACAGGCAAATTTGCTGAAATAAAAAATACGTATAAAAAACATACAGTCACATGAAAAAATTAGGACGCCCTATTAAATATTTATTTCTTTATTAAGAAATATCAACATGAGTATGAAATCTTCTTTCAAGCTATATCTGTAGATAAAGATGTAATTACATCATCTATGCAAAAACAAGAAACAAATTCACTTATTTATGAAAAGAAATTGACTGAGATGCTAATTTCCACTGAGGACAAAGTTAGGGCCCCTCACATTCATCACTATTTAAAATGCCTAGAGTTAGATTCAGGTGGCACCAAATCAGGTGAAGATGGATAGAACATCGTTACAGAGCTTTTTGGTGGAGCCTGTCTTATTTAAACCACAGACATTTAGTCTGGTTTGCCCTTGATTGTGGAAATGAGTGATATCACCATGTGAGATCCTAAGAGCTGTCTGAGGCCTTCAGGAAGAAGCTTGTAGATGCATATGAGTCTGGGAAGGATATAAAAAGATCTCTAGAGAGCTTGGAATCAGCCATTCCACTGTCCGGGAAATAATTTACACAGTAATTCACATTTAAAACAGCTGCCAGCATGGCCAGGGCAGGCTGTCCTAGCAAGTTCAGCCAAGAGCAGACGGCAAGATGCTGAAAGACATCTCCAAAAATCCTAAAAGGGCATCACGGGTCATACAGGAAGCTCCTGCCACAGCTGATGTCAAGGTACATGCATCTAGCATCAGAAAGAGATGCACAAGTTTGATTTACATGGGAGCTGTGCGAGGAGGAAACCCTGCTGTCAAAAACACATCTGAGCAACACTGAAGTTTGCCAGAGACCATCAAGACACAGACTGGGACTTAATGAACAATGTGCCTTGGACAGATGAATCTGAAATTGAATTAGTTGGGCGCAGTAACAGAAGACATGTTTGGCATGAACCAAAGAGCTTTTGAGCAAAAGGACCTCATAGCAGCTGTGAAGCTTGGGGTTGGAAATGTCATGGTTTGGGGTTGGTTTGCTGCAGCAGAACCTGGCCAGCTCACCACCATAGAATCCACTATGAAGTCGCCATCATATCAGAGGGTGCATGTGCCAAGGAATGGCTTACAAGAAAGAAATGGAGAGTTCTGGAATGGTCAAGTCAAAGCCTGGATCTGAATCCTATTGAGATGCTGTGGGGTGATTTGAAGCAGAAGTGCATGCAGGACACCCTTCAAACATCACACAGCTTAAGGAATTCTGCATTGGGGGGGACTTTCTGCCAGTCGAATCAGAGATTGATAGATGGTTATAGGAAAAGTCTCATTGAGGTTATTTCAGCCAAAGGGGGAAATACTAGCTAACTTTTTCCTCGGTAGGAATTGCCATCTTAGTTAATTTCCTTTGTTAAATGAGTGAATTTGTTTCTTGTTTTTGCATAAGTGATGCAATTACATCACCTTTATCTACAGATTTGAAAAAGATTTAATCTTGATATTTTGATATTTCTTAATAAAGAATAAAATATTTCATGGGGTGTCCTAATTTTTTCCACACCTGGAAAACACCAAAATCAAATTCCATACTTTTATTTAAGTAAGTCAACCATGTATATTTTACTATTGGTTTAATCTGACGAGTATAATCTTACCTGGCAACAAAAATATCTTTTTATTTTTCCAGAATCATATTCGTGTTTCTTGACAAAATGGTTACATGCCAGCTGTAATTTTTTTTCTTTGTAAAGTAGGAAAACTGACGTTGGCAAAGTCCATTATCCTGGACAAAATGGCGAATCCTGGTTTAAATCGCTTTCACTATTATTGGACGTGCAGCATGGTTTTCATTTACGATAAAAAGTTATTCCGCTAATAAACTGGCTAGTTGTTTCTCTGCTGGCAGTATTAAAACTACATCAATTATGGACTGAAATCCATTATAGTTTTGTCTAATATTGCCGGTGCCAGCAGTACCACCCTATTTTGTAAGACAAAATGCACTGGGTAATCATGCACTTCTCTCATAAATATTAATGAGACATGTCCTACCACTCTGTAAAAAGGAAATTTGTGAGGTAACAGTGCTAACCACTGCACCACCATGCAGCCCGAAGTTGAAACAGGTGCTCAAAAAATATTTTACAGTCTCACGATGTTAACCAGCAAGTTCTCTCATAGACACACACACTCAATAAACCACGATTGCTCTGCTTAGTGAAGCAAAAATACGTGGCACCCGTGTCAGTGTGATTGCTTATCATTTAGCACTGAATGAGTGCAGTGCGCGGGTGTGGAGGTGCCGTGAGTGATTGCTTACTATTGCTAACCTCTGTGTTATGACCTGATCGTACGATCCTCTTGTGAGCCACTCCCCCTCATGTGATCATCCGAAGCCACCTCTGAGTATCCCCGGAGTTCGCTTTGCTGCCGCTGCCCCCTAGAGGAACCTGGAGGCTCGGCTGCCTGCCGCTAAGTCTCTGGCTGGGACGTTCTTCACCCTCCAAGGCCTTTTCTGGAAGGTGATGGAGGATTTAACAGTGAATGACTCCCCAGAGGCTGCCCAGTTGTGCTCACAGCTTCAAGGGGGGTGTGCAGCATTCGCCCCAACTTCACCACCACATAAGCTAGACAAAATAGCAGAGAACCCTGCGTTTCAGGGACTTTGTGGGGGTTCTGGGACAGTTAACCCCAGAGATGGAGTGCAGTGTAGCGCTGAGGTACCGGCAGGCAGCGCAGCAGGTTGGACTGATGCTAGCCTTGTAAATAGTTCTCCATGGTCACATGCATTGTAATGTCAAGTATAGTGTTAAATATTAATCGATGTGTGTGTGTGTGTGTGGGTATATGTGTGTGTGTCTGTGTGGGTGTGTGTGTGTGTGCGCCCACCGCACGTGTCAGGAGTGTGCGCATCAACGGGCACGGTGGGCAGTATGAGTGCGTTGTGAGCACAACTGACAAGGGTGCAATAAAGGCCACCTTGTGGTTGAGACCAGAATTATCTCAGTCTCATTAATAAGCAGCATGGCTCCGTGACCCACACTGTTCAAGAAATATGTTGTTAAACTCGTTTTTCCCAACCGACCAGGAAAGCTGCAGTTTTACAGGCTATTATGAAACTGACTGTAGGAATGAAGACGTCTTTCTGATAGTCACGCAGATTACTGTGGTTACAACACGCAGTATCTTTTACAGTGTCTTTGGAGTTGGCTTAAAGTAAAAGGCAGGTCAAATGGACTCTTCTGTTTTTATATATTGTATATTAAAATAAACTGTTATATGGTTGATATTTAATAGTTAACTAATTTCTAGAATAGGGCCTATAAGTTATTATATGAATACGGATGCTGAAATCCGTCTGCACATTTACTGTACATGAGTTCCCCATGAACCCCAAGCCGAATATTTACGCCCGGATGCCAATGTTCCTTGAAAAAATCAACCCCAGGTAAACTTCACCTATAGCCCCGGATCTTTAAATTGCTGGAAACTGTTCCAGCCAAATGCGTGTCAAAAAACTTTGGTTAGCAGGACTTCTCGCAAAACCAATAAATTAACCAGTTATTGGGGTGTGTTACATTTTGCACGCTATTGAGATGTAGTTTACATATATTTGTTGGACAAACTCACTTTGTCCAAACTACCTTCGACCGTCTCCATTTTTATAGACGATTATGAAAATGAAAGAATTTAAAAAGCATTTTATACAACCACACAGATCACGGAAGTAAAACCTAAAATTTAAGTACGTTTGGGATTGACTAGTTGTATAATTACTGTAATACGCTCTTGTGTTGAAGCTTTCGAAATCCTTCTAAATGAGTTCCGTGGGTATAACGTGATTCAACAACAGAAACAAACAGTTCCGCCAAAAAAACGCTTCAAAAATTCAAAAAATACGAAATATGGGGTTTACTAGCTACAGTTTGCACGGTATATAGGTCCATTTGTTTAAGAAATTCACCTTTTCCAAATGACCCTCGAAAGCTAGTTTTACAGACAACTGCGAAAATGAAAGCAGTTCAAAGCATTTTATGTAGTCGCACAGGTAATGGTGACTACACAACTGTTTATGAATATTTAATATTGCAGCAATTCTCATTTCAGGGTTAGCGTACAGTTGTTGACTTAAAATGCTATGCTAGTCTAATTTAAAAATAAAACAATTACATCGCTTAAAAGTAAAACTACAGTCAAATAGATTCTTCTATTTTGTATCTGATCTTTTAAAATAAACTGATTTGCGTGAATTATAACAGGGCTCCGGGGTAATGGATGTAATTGCAACGTCTGTTTTCGTACTTTACAAAGAAAAAATGCTAGAAAGAGTTAATATATTAATACAGATGTTGAAATCTTTCTACATATCTTTAAGAATTCCCCTGGAATGTCGCGGTCGGTGAACAAGCGTAAAGACCAATTCCAGCCAAAGACGTTTCAACAAAACATGGATCAGCTGGACACAAAACCACTAAATGAACGAGTTATATTGAAATATCTTACATTTTGCACGCTACTGAAATATACAAATATTTGTATAAACAACTCGGCTTCTCCAAACCACATTCGACCGCCGCAGTTTTTACAGACAATTGTGGATGTAAAAGTTCAAAAGCATTGGATATAGTTACACGGATAACGGAGGTTAAAGGTAAAATATAAGTACATCTGGAATTTAACAATATCATTATACAATTGCTAGAATAAGTTCTATTATCAATGCAGATTTTAAAATCCTTCTACGCATCTACCTAAGTTCCTTAGATATAAAATGATTAGAAAACATCAATGACAGAACCGCAAGAGAGCTTCAAAAATTAGAAAAAAAATTACAGAATGACAAAATTAACGAGTTATGGGGTTTACTAGCCTACAGTTTATACGGTGTATAAGTCAATTTCTTTAACAAGCTCACCTTTTCCAAACGACCCTCGAAAGCCGCAGTTTTACAGGCAAATACGAAAATGAAAGTAGGAGCATTTTATATAGTCGCACAGGTAATGGTGGCCGCACCTTAGTTCATGAATATATAATACTGCGGCAATTCTCATTCAGGGTTACAGTGCAGTTGTTGTTATATATCCTAATTTATGCATAAAAGTAGTTACACCATACCGACCACGGTCAAATCACGCGCGCTTAACGTAACATTACGATATAAAATGGCAAATAATACTCTAAGCGATCGTGCATAGAAAATGGCGCAAGATTTACTCTCATGTCTATAAAGTGCAGGATGCACTAAAATACAATGAAGTTCTTGTTTTCCCATAATGCAAAAAACAAGTGATATGCTATCTGAGAGGCAAAGTCCTAGGCAATTTCGAGACAAAATTTAGTAAATTGTACCATTTTCTAGTGATTGCACTTTGAAAACTATGGTTCTACGTGAATTTGCTTATATAAGCCAAGTTTGACAGGACACATCTCAGAATTTTCCCATAGCGTATGAACAAGCCTTACACCCTCTAAAAAGCAAGGTCCCAAGCTATTACCAATACACAATTTGCTTAACATTCACTGAACCATTTTCAAGAAAATGTACTTTGAAATCTGTGTTTGTTTATTTATTTTAGTTTTTAAGCCAGGTTTAACAGGCCTTAACTCCCATAATTTCCCCATATTGAATTAACAAATATTGTTGTGGTTAAAATTAAACATGTAGTTGTAATTATTATTATGTTTAGATTTTCCTTTTTAAAATCTTCAAAATGATGTATGGTTTGTTGGAATCGGACAAAAAATGACCGAGTTTCTAAGAAAATTTAAGATAAAGGACTAATTTCTGAAGACAAGGCCGGTATAAAACATTCAAATTATGATGTCTCAAGGTATTTATTTGCTATTTTGATTACTGGGATCGATAAGGTTAGGGTTATGATGACTAGTAGACAGATGATGACTTAATGGACTCATTTTTGAGAAAATCTCAATTTCGACGAAAATTAACTTGGACATTTTTGACTCTAGCTCATAATTAGCCTGTGCGCATTCAGACTCATTTTGACAGCATGGGCCACAAATTTATTGGTACACTGGGCGGAGCCTAGTGGGCGATGGCGTCATTGGTGGAAAACACTTCAGGGTAGCAATTTTTTATACGAGTCATTTAAAAACCCCAATCTAAAACATCAGCAATTCAGCACATGCAAATGTTTTACATAAATTAATAAATGTCTTAAGAATCTGCGAATGATCTGTTCATCATTAACTAGAGGCTTCTAAATGTCTTAATGTGGTGTTATAAATCATTAGTTAATATTTAACACTTCCCTCCCCTTCCAACAGACCTCACTATAGTCTGTTTCTTAGACACTTTGATCTCATGTAGCAGCTGACCGATAGCACCTTCAGGGTCTGTGTAAATGATTTTTGTCGTAGAGATGGCGATGTTTATTCTATTCCTGGGGGGGGGGGGGGGGGGCTCCAACAATGGAGACAGTGGTGACTCAGTCTGATTATAGTGCTGCATGATGAGCCCATACAATTAAACTTAAGATGCCTTTGAGTTAAGCTTTGGAATAAATGCAAATCGAACTAAATAAATGTATTGTCATGCCCGGCTCGTCCGCTCCTCCTGTGTGCCACGCCCCCTGATTACCCACGTGTTTTCTCCCGATTGTACCCAGCTGTATCCAGTTCATTTGCTCAGTCCTGTCTATTTCAGTCCGTGTCTTACCTGAGTCCTTCGTCCGTCATTGATGTTTCCTGATGTCTGTTGTTGTCGGTGCCCATGTCCTGTCCTGCCTTGCCCTGAATAAACCCCCGTTTTCCCCGTATCCCGCTTGCCTGCCTGCTCCTTCCGCACGATCGCCGCTCTGCTCGCGATCGCTCACCTAGGCCTGTGACATGTATATTTATACAATTGTTTATGTTGTGTAATTTTTTGACAATCATCCACTTAAATTAGTATGTTTCGCTTATCTGACTTTTGATTTGGAAGAGAAAAACCACAGCACATGCACAGAAGAATCAGCTTTTTAGCCACTAAAACAGACGTTCAGTATTAGGAAGCTGATAAGCATAATGCCTAATAGCCACCATAGAACTGCACTAAGCTTTGTCTAGACAAATGCCAGGTATAGCAGAATAAGGCCAAGCTGGACTGTGAGACTTATTACACATTCATTACTAATAGTACTAAGTATTACAAAGTAATACCTATTACCTAGGACTGGGGTCAGATAGAATTCTCTCATCTGCAGTCAGATCCACTCTGATCTATTGACATTAGGATGCTTGTCTAGCTACACTATACTAGTATATTTAGACATAAAAATATGAATGATATAAATGACATTTAAGACATGGACATAAAGACACACAGAGAAATAAGGGAAACTACATAATTGTTGGGGAAAGATTTTGAAAATTAGCATGTAAGTAGAATGTATAATAAATTAATAGGTGTAGTTTCAGAGTTATATGTCACAACAAGGACTCAGACGTGCTCAGATGAAAAACATTTATTGACTTTCACTTTCAGTTGATCCATCCGAGTACAACAGACTAGATGGGCGTAACAGGTGACAGGGCTGTCCGGGAAATGTGAGTGCGTGCTCTGCTCTGATGGATGAATGCTGTGATATCCTCCAAGCAGAGGGGAGGAGAAACAGGTAAATCCGGTAAGTAAAGATTCTCTAAGTGACCATAAATGTCACCACAGAATAAAATCTCACTTACGCTATTTCTTGTGCAGTTTCGCTGAAGAGTTGGTTCTTGCGGTATTGGTGGGATATGAAGATGAGTTGCTGCAAAGTCTACGCGTCCGGGTTGAAGGAGCGTAATAAGCTTGATGATCTTCCGCAGGAAGTTTAAAAGTCAAATCGATTGTCGGTCTCTCCAAATTAGAAGTTCGAGCAGAAAGATAAATATAAATGCAATTTAAAAAGTTTGGAACACCCGCTATTCTGTGAATCAGACCTGCAAATTCTCAAAAAAAACCTTAAAATGCAAGACAGCTGCATCCTAGGAGGATCTGACCCAGTTCTGGTAGGTTCAGGAACCTGACCCAACGAGGTCAGGACATTAAATACCCTGCTGGTCATCTACGCCCGCCTCCCCCCATAGGCACTGTAATATTTATTCAATCTACTATAATTGTTGCTTCCCTTAATTCTACTGTATTTATTTACATTCACATTGCACTGTATATATGAAGCTTTGTGTCCAGCCCCCCTGTTTCTCACTGTGGAACCCCCCCCCCCCCCCCCCCCCCTGCCACTTTCTTTGTGTGTCACACTGTCTGGAACGTTATGTCATGTGACTGTGTATCTGTTTCTGGTTGGTTTGGCAATAAAGCCCTCTTGAGTTGTGTTGATTCTGCAGGGTAGGTAAAGCAAAAACAAACAGGCTTTATTTTCCTTTGGCACAAGTACAGATACATTGTAATGCTTCTCTTCACCGACACTATTTTACTTGGAGGTCACAGTGTGAGATCAGCTAACGTGCAGCACCCCTGGAAGAATGCGGTAATATGACTGCGTACGTCTCAGACGTAATTTCATGTAAACATGCGTATAAAAACATGGCATGTTGTGCATGTGCGGTATGTTTGTACATCAAACCGCAATCTGGATGCCAGAGGAGGGCAGAATGACAAGTTGCGTTTTCCTACTCATGCACATGTATTCATGAGAGGATCAAGCTGAAAGTGGGAGTTTTGCCCAAACACATGGGAGGAGATGGTCAAAGAGACACGGGTTGCGGATTCTGCTGCATGTATGAAAATTGGGTGGAAAGATAACGTCTGGTTTCTGCTGAAATTCCTTTGCATGTGACAAGCAGGTGTAATCCAGGTAGCGCTTTTTCATACACAAAAAAATCTGGAAGAATTGCCCCCCCCAATCCACGAGCATATTTACCGACACATAAAACACACACAGTACATTCCATTAATGTGTAAGTCATATGTGATGCCGAACTACAGATTACAAATGTTCTGGCAAAACATCCTGGGTCTGGGAATTTGCAAACGGTTGTAGTTTTGCTGAGCTGCAGTCGTTGGGTTGGTAACCGACTGTTAGGGATGCCCAACGTCTACTTAATTATAATAAAACATATAAGAGCACGGTAGCATATTAACTAAATATGACGAGTGCTGCTTGTTCTAAACAGTAGTTGAAATGGAACTGGTGGGCAAAAAAATCCAATAATTTGTTGTGGAATAAATAAAGACGATGCTTAGCACATAACTATACATTTCCAAAAGCCCTTTCGCTTAATGTGTAGAAGACAGCACTGTTTCAGAAGATGAAACTGCACTGAAAAAATAAAAATCATTTTACGATCACTAGTGCACGGTAATATAACGAAATACACAGATAAGTGTATACAGAATGACAAATAATCAACATGTCATAATTAATAACCACAGTCAACATAACATCAGAATATAAAGTATTGGAGAAGTTCGCAAAATTAACACAACAACATATTAACATGGCTTCACTCTCACCTGTATAAATGTTTCAGAGATGGTATATGTGAAAAGTAACATTGCAATATAACAGTAAATGGCAAAGTTCAGTTCATAAACAGTGCTCTACTGTAAGATAAATTTCATAGAATTAATCAATATAGAAATGTCATGGTATTTCAGTGACCTCTAGTGGTTAATATTGCACTGCAGATATATGATAGGGATTGCTTGGAAAGTCAGTACGAGATATTTATGTTCCATATACAATTAAATGTGTGGAAATTTGTTTCAGGGGCAGCATGGTGGTGCAGTGGTTAGCACTGTTGCCTCACTCCTTTGGGACCCGGGTTCGCGTCTCCACCTGGGTTACATGTGTGTGGAGTTGGCATGTTCTTCCTATGTCGTCGTGGGGTTTCCTCTGGGTACTCCGGTTTCCCCCCACAGTCCAAGAACATGCTAAGGCTAATTAGAGTTGCTAAATTGCCCATAGGAGTGCATGTGTGAGTGAATGGTGTGTGAGTGTGCCCTGCGATGGGCTGGCCCCCCATCCTGGGTTGTTCCCTGCCTCGTGTCCATTGCTTCTGGGATAGGCTCTGGACCCCCAGCGACCCAGTAGGATAAGCAGTTTGGAAAATGGATGGATGGATGGAAATCTGTTTCACCATCATCATACTATGTAAACAGGGAAAATGTGAATGACTAACATTTCAATTTATTAGCCACAGTTATGACTGTTGCTCTTCTGAAAAATCAGGAGGAAAATGTCGAGTTAATGAGCATTTCAGATAACGGCGTGATTATATTTCATACCTGAAACTTCTCAGTGACCTTCTCACAACATCAACTCCCTGTTGTAAAACCAATATGATGCCTTGTGTCTGTTGCTGATACTACTAAATGGAAATATACTCCAGTGAAAAAAAACAACTCTGTTGTAGGTACTTAAAAGCCTCGTGAACACAGATGGGGATCATGTGGGTTTGTCCATCCAATTAGATGTTGCATAATTGCACACTTAACAGAAACCCTGACACATGATTTCACTTCTCTCTTTTATAGATGGTAACTCCTGTGTTAATGCTGAGACCATATTACTACACTGATGATGGCAGAGTTGGTGATGATGGTAGAGATGACTGAAGTTATGACGGCAGTGATGATGATGGAGGTGATGTAGACAGGTGATGCAGACAGGTGATGCAGATGATGCTCATTGTGCTGATGAAGCAGATAATGGTCATGACTGTGGTCCTGTCTTTGCTGCTCTGTGTGCCTACAGAGATGGTTTTGGTCGTAATGATGGTGGTGTTTATTCTGCTTGCTGTCTAGCTGCCCCGGCAGTGAGGACGTTACTGTGGGGATCCCTGAGGGGGATCCCAGCCCTGACTTCCCTCCTGGGGCTGCTGCTGTCTGCTCTGCACTAGGGGCCTCATCTTATCTGCTCCCTGTCGGCTGTCTGCCCCCCAGGACCTGTTCTCATCCTGCACGTGTTGCATGTTGAGCCATGTAGATATTCAGCTCTTCCCTTCATCAGAAGGTCTCATTTTTACACCACATCTGAAGTGAATTACACAAGTTATTAGTTTGATTACCTGAAATGTTACATATTACAAACAAGTTGTCGGTGATTGTATTGGAACTGTTGGTATGGTTATTTCTCCAGGCCTATAGGGGGCGCAGGTTTGCACAGTTTGCTATGTTGAGCCAATTAGTTACTAGAAGAAGTGTGATAGGAAGTGTTGCTCATGGGTGAAGCAAGACATGGTGTGTTTCTTCCGATCCAAAGCCATCCACTCCGTTAAATCCCTTTGAGTGGCAATATGAGTAAGTTTATTAATTGTATTTACCTTTAAGACAAGGTATATGACATTTTTTGAAGTGATTTGGAAACGTTTGATGTGTTTTATATGTCCACATAAGTTCAACCAAAGCTAATGTTTATGTGACATTGCTGTATTCTGTATCATTTCAGTTTCACACTTTTTTGCATTAAATCCTGTCCAAATACAACACGTGCCTGTTCCTTGGAGGAAGTGATGCAAGAGAGAGTTTAGCTGGCTGTGAATCTCAATATAGGACACTGGGTCACATTGGGTGCAACAGTACAGTGAAATCATAGCACTCTGCGAGGGATGTCGAGTGACAGCTCTACTCTAACATGGAGAAATCAGAGGCTGAAGGTCAAAACGACGAGGAAACAAGGTCCACTCGCTCAAGAAGGTCCTCAAAGTCTTCAGGAAGACTGACTGTTAGATCATCTGCAGCATGTTCAAGCAGGTCATCAGCATCAACCCGAGCCAGTATGGCAGCAGCGCGGGCATAAGCAGAAGCTCAAGCAGCAAAAGCCAGATTAGCTTACGCTGAGAAGGAGATGAACATTAAAGTAGAAAAGGCCCGCCTAGAAGCAACTCTGGATGTAATCAACCTCCAAAAGGAAGCGGATGCAGCCTTGGCTAAAGCAGAGGTAATGGAGTCAGCAGCAGCTCAATTTGACAAAGCTGAATCAGGGGAAGAGTGGCCATTGTCACCCCTACAAGTAACCCCAGAACAAAAAGTGAGTGAATACATAAATAAATACAGCCACACTGACCTGACTCCAGACATTACATCCCACCATGACGACAGTAAATATCAGAATGAACAATCCAAACAATCAGTAATGTACACACCTCTTTATCCTAAACAAGAACCAGTGCAGTACTCATTCACGCCACAAGATGGAGCAAAGAGACGACTACAAAGAGATGTAAGTCCGCAGACTCTCCACGATGCATTACAACTGCAGCACGGATTAAGCTCAAATAATAATGCAGACACCATAGCAAGTGACCTCGCCAGATTCTTAGCCAAGAATCAGCTAATAACTGAAGGGCTGTCTAAATTTGACGACAAGCCAGAAAATTGCCTTAGTTGGAAGGCCACATTTCAGAGCACCGTTAGGGACCTTTGTCTAACAGCCACTGAAGAAATCAACCTACTCATTAAGTGGCTAGGCCCAGAGTCTTCTGAACATGCCAAGAGATTAAAAGCAGTCAACATAAAGCATCCACCTGCCGGTCTGAACATGATATGGTTGAGACTAGAGGAATGTTACGGCTCACCAGAAGCAATAGAAAACTCCCTGTTTGCCCGAATACGAGACTTTCCAAAGCTCTCCAGCAAAGAACCACACAAGCTTCGCGACCTATCAGATCTGCTGTGTGAACTCCAAGCTGCAAAGCTAGATGGTTATTTGCCTGGTTTAAGTTACCTCGACACAGCTAGGGGAGTACATCCAATTGTGGAGAAGCTGCCCTTCCATCTTCAAGAGAAGTGGACAATGGTAGGGTCAAAGTTTAAAGAAGACCACAATGTTAGCTTCCCACCATTCTCATTCTTTGTTGAATTTGTGAAACGTCAAGCAAAAGCAAGGAATGATCCAAGCTTCACCACACCTTTCAACACAACTCTTTCCTATGTCAGCCACATGTCCAGCTACAGAAAAGAAAAACCGTTAAGCAACCACAACCAAAGGTCATCAGTTACAGTGCACAAGATGGGCATATCATCAGAGGGATCAAAAGCAAAAAAAGCAGACGAAGACATTGAAAAGACAGTGCCCCATACATCACAAACCCCACCCACTCAAAAGATGCAGGGGCTTTAGAGCTATGCTGCTTGAACAGAGGAAGAGGTTCCTCAGAGACAATAGCATTTGCTATCGCTGCCTTGCTTCCACCGGCCACCAAGCCAAAGACTGTACAGTCATGATTAAGTGTGAAGAGTGTAATAGTGAGAAACACTTGGCAGCTCTTCATCCTGCCACAACACTGCAAATGCCCAAGCCTCCTTCATCTCCTGAAGTTCACGGCGGGGAGCAAGCAAATCCACAAGACCCGGATGTTACTGCCACATGCACAGAGGTATGTGGAAATGAAACCACAGGGAGATCCTGTTCTAAGGTTTGCTTAATACAAGTCTATCCCAAAGGTCAGCGATACAACGCCAGAAGGATGTATGCAATAATTGACGATCAAAGCAACCAGTCACTTGCAAAGACAGAGTTTTTTGACATATTTAACATACAAACCACACCTGAACCATACATGCTGAAAACCTGTAGTGGTGTAACACACACAACTGGTAGAAGGGCATTTGGCTACATGGTTGAGTCACTGGATGGAAAAATGGGTTTCCCTCTTCGCACGCTCGTAGAGTGCAATGCCATCCCTAACAACAGGGAAGAGGTGCCAACTGCAGAAGCTGCTTTACACCACCCACACCTGAAAGCAATAGCTGCTGAAATACCACCTCTTGACCCAAGTGCAGACATTCTGTTGCTGATAGGACGCAACCTTCTGAGAGTTCACAAAGTGAGGGAGCAAATCAACGGCAGAGATAATGACCCGTTTGCACAGAAGCTTGACCTGGGCTGGGTTATCATTGGCGATGTGTGTCTTGGCAATGCCCACAAGCCAAGTAAAGTGAATGTTCTGAAAACCTATGTATTGGACAATGGACGCCCAAGCTATCTCTCTCCCTGCGACAGTCACCTTAGTGTAAAGGAGGACTTCAGTCTGAGCCAAACCAAACCCATCTCCAGTCAACTGCCATCTGCTCACTCACACCAAAGGCCCACAGCTGACAATTTGGGAGACTGTGTTTTGTCACACCAGTAATGACAACCACCTTGCTCATTCAGCTGAAGATGTAATCTTTTTGAAAAGGATGGCAGGCTTCTTCAAGGACAATACAAACAGCTGGGTTGCACCACTCCCGTTCCGAACCCCCAGACGCAAACTCCCAGATAACCGGTCCTACGCCTACCAACGGCTCATGTCGTTATGATGTACGCTCGACAAGAAACCAGAAATGAAAACACACTTTGTGGAATTCATGCAGAAAATGCTAGATAACCAACACGCAGAACTTGCACCACCTCCCAATAAAGACAAAGAGTACTGGTATCTCCCGATATTTGGCGTGTACCATCCTCAAAAGCCAGGGAAGATACGTGTGGTGTTTGATTCGAGTGCGCAGTTTGATGGAGTGTCCCTCAATGAAGTGTTGCTGTCCGGCCCGGACCTGAACAACACGCTTTTGGGTGTGCTGCTTCGCTTCAGGAAAGAACCCGTCGCAGTCACAGCTGACATCGAACATATGTTCTACTGTTTTGTAGTCCAAGAAGATCACAGAGACTACCTTCGCTTTCTTTGGTACAAAGACAACGACCTTGGCAAAGATGTAGTAGACTACAGAATGAGGGTGCATGTCTTTGGTAACAGTCCTTCCCTGGCAGTGGCAATTTACGGGCTGAGATTGGCAGCAAGGGAAGCAGAAAGTGAGTACGGAACTGACGCCCGAGACTTCGTAGAGCACAACTTCTATGTCGATGATGCATTAAAGTCTTTCCCAACTGCAGCTGAGGCTGTTGATGTCCTACAGAGAACTCAGAAAATTGCTTCCAATAAAGTGGAAGTGGTGAGTGCTTTCCCCCCTGAGGATAGGGCCAAAGATATCAAAGATCTCGATTTAACAACAGATGAGCTTCCAGTCCAGCGCAGCTTGGGGGTAAGTTGGAACCCCACAACAGACACGTTCACATTCCATGTTCCACAAGAGCAAAAACCCTTCACTCGCCGGGGCGTACTCTCAACAGTGAACAGCTTGTTTGACCCTCTTGGTTTGCTTGCACCCGTAACCATCAAAGGAAGACTTCTTCTCAGAGAGCTCTCCAGTAGCAACCTTGAGTGGGACAGTTCCTTACCCCAAGACATGTACGATGGCTGGAGAAGGTGGCATGACTCGCTACGAAGTCTCACAAATCTGCACATTCCCCGCCCCTACGTCACGTTCTCCATCTCACAAGCCACCTTCATTGAACTTTGTGTGTTCTCAGACGCTTCAGTGAAAGCCATCGCTGCGGTAGCTTACCTGAAGGTCACACATGAAGACAGGCACAGTGAGGTTGGATTCGTTATGGGTAAGGCCAAACTAGCTCCTGTACCAGAACCGACCATTCCTCGATTAGAGCTGTGCGCTGCAGTGCTTACTGTGGAGATGTCAGAGCTTCTCACAGTAGAACTAAATGCAAAGATTGACAAGACAACATTCTACACTGACAGTAAAGTGGTGTTAGGATACATTAACAATCAAAGCAGAAGATTCCATGTATATGTGAACAATCGTGTACAGAGAATCAAGCAGTCTTCCCTACCAGATCAATGGAGATATGTCCCATCAGAGCACAATCCTGCTGATAATGGCTCTCGGTCTGTACCAGCAGAAAAACTCTCTGGTACTTCATGGTTGTATGGCCTAGCACTTCTTCTCAATCATGAGATTCTCTCCCCAGAAAAGGGTCCATATGAACTTGTCGATCCAGAGTCGGACATTGAAATTCGACATAAAGTCAATGTACTTGTGACCACAACTGCACCAGGTGCCTTGGGTTCATCATGCTTTGAAAGATTCTCAAAATGGACTTCCCTTGTCCAAGCGGTGGCCTACCTTCGCCACATCTCTCACAGTTTCAAGTATAAAGATGGTGATGTCTGTAGCGGCTGGCATCTTTGTAAGGCTAGTCTCACAGATGGAGCGTTATCTGAAGCAGAGCACATGATCATCAGGTGTGTCCAGCATGAAGTCTATGCAGAAGAAATAAAATGCATCATGGCAAAACGAGACTTGCCTCGCAACAGTGCTCTTCACAAACTCCATCTCATCATCGATGGCCAAAACTTACTGCGAGTAGGAGGTCGACTTGCAGAGTCTGGCTTGCCGAGTCATCAAGCTAACCCTCTTCTGATACCAGGGAAGCATCACATTGCAACACTGCTCATTCGACATCACCATGAAGCCACCCAGCACCAAGGAAGACACTTCACTGAAGGGGCTATGAGAGCAAGTGGCTTATGGGTAGTTGGTTCTAAGAGGTCTATCAGCAGTGTAATCCACAAATGTGTCACCTGCAGAAAGCTTCGAGGTAGAACAGAGCAGCAAATCATGTCTCACTTACCTGCCGAACGCCTTCAGACGGACCCCCCGTTCTCTTATGTTGGCCTCGATGTATTTGGACCATGGGAGGTTTCAACACGCCGCACCAAAGGTGGTCAAGCAAACAGTAAGAGATGGGCAGTCTTGTTCACTTGCATGTCTACACGGGCTGTTCATATTGAAGTGATTGAAACTCTCAGCTCTTCCAGTTTCATCAATGCTCTTCGCAGGTTCTTTGCGATCAGAGGCCCCGCTAAGCAGTTGAGGTCAGATTGCGGAACCAATTTCATTGGTGCCTCCAAGGACCTAAAGTTGTATTCCCCAAAGCCTGGTGAGACAAGTGTGGATGACTACCTATGCAAGCAGAGGTGTTCCTGGGTGTTTAATGCGCCTCACTCCTCTCACATAGGTGGCGCCTGGGAGCGTATGATAGGCGCTCCTAGACTCGATGCTCCTACAAGCAGGAAACCCTCCACTAACTCACGAGGTCCTGACAACGTTAATGGCGGAAGTCACGGCTATTATCAACGCAAGGCCCTTGGTACCCGTTTCCTCGGATCCAGACGCTCCCTTAATCCTGACCCCTTCAGCTCTGCTCACCCAGAAGTTCGATCCGATCCCAACTCCACCTGTGGATTTCACCAAGGCCGACATATATACACGTCAGTGGAAGAGAGTTCAAGCCCTTGCCGATACATTCTGGGCCAGGTGGCAGAGGGAGTACCTTCACATGCTCCAAGGTCGTCAGAAATGGCAGCGCAGCAGACCAAACTTGAAGGAAGGAGATGTTGTTCTTCTGAAGGACAAGCAACTAAAAAGAAATGAGTGGCCTATGGGTGTCATCGTGAAGACACTTCCAAGCAGAGATGGAATTGTCAGAAAGATGGAAGTGAAAGTGACACGTGACAAGATTGCGAAGATATTCTGTAGACCCATTTCGGACTGTATCCTTCTTCTGAGAGATTGGTCTAACATCTAATCCAAATAGTGGCATTCTTAAAATAATGCCAGGCGGGGAGTGTATTGGAACTGTTGGTATGGTTATTTCTCCAGGCCTATAGGGGGCACAGGTTTGCACAGTTTGCTATGTTGAGCCAATTAGTTACTAGAAGAAGTGTGATAGGAAGTGTTGCTCATGGGTGAAGCAAGACATGGTGTGTTTCTTCCGATCCAAAGCCATCCACTCCGTTAAATCCCTTTGAGTGGCAATATGAGTAAGTTTATTAATTGTATTTACCTTTAAGACAAGGTATATGACATTTTTTGAAGTGATTTGGAAACGTTTGATGTGTTTTATATGTCCACATAAGTTCAACCAAAGCTAATGTTTATGTGACATTGCTGTATTCTGTATCATTTCAGTTTCACACTTTTTTGCATTAAATCCTGTCCAAATACAACACGTGCCTGTTCCTTGGAGGAAGTGATGTAAGAGAGAGTTTAGCTGGCTGTGAATCTTAATATAGGACAATGGGTCACATTGGGTGCAACAGTACAGTGATTAAATTGCTGCTTATCTGTTAGCAGTCGGTGTAGAAGCGCAAAAACACCTTTAAACTAGCAAGCTAATTACATTGAGAATGATATTCTAAAGAACATTCGTGTCACACTTTCTTTGACTAAGAACTCCAGTAATGAAAGAACGTGAATCTGGGACCATTTCATTTGATCATTTCCAAACCCATAATCTAGTAATCAAATTGACAGAGACACTGAGGCAAACTCAGAATATAGACATAGAACACTGAGCCAAGCCATGGTTAAGATTGAGGCAGATACTAACCCATGCTGGGATCATCATAGCTTAGTGACTAATCTAGTGTAGGGTTACAGTGTGTACTTGATTATATTATATATTGGATTGTATTAAAGCATCATTCATACTCAAGCGAAAAGACAATTATAAATCCAGGTTATGAAAAGGTTTGTGTGTCAGGAAAGGTACAGAAGCAGCCTATTGCAGGTTTACAGGGACCTAACGTGTGGCATAGAATACAAAGACGTGGACAGAGAAAGGCAATGGCACAAGCCCTCAATATGATCTATTCATCTACTCTGTGTTTTCCTCACAGTTTTCAAAGGAATTTGTAAGCAAAGTCCAGCATCTGCTTCATGGCCTTGAGCAGCAGGATGTCATTCAATTTCCCGTCGTCATGGTAATTCTTCACAGGAATCACATTTACTGGTGGGATGCCCAGACACTCGCTAGCTCTGTAGATCTGCAGAGAGACACATACATTCGTGTATTTTTTCAGCTGCTGTATTGCAAGATTAGTGCCAAACAGGGTTATAAAAAGTCACAACTGAAATAATATTAATCTGTCTTTAGCAGATGCTGCAGAATGGGAATGTACAGAACAAACGGGTCTGTCGAATTTTTTTCAACATGTACCTCGACCAAAATCTTGGACCTCGAGCATTCCCGTTAAAACCTGTATGGGTCGAGAACCTTTCAACTTTATCCATTTGGACCTCAAAAGGGTCTATGGTGTTTAACTCATGCGCATAAAACTGGTCGCCCGCAGAAAACCCATCCTCACTTCATGCTCGCGCTGCACAACATTTGCTCGCTCAGCGTTAAATTATTACTCTCATAATACGAGGTACGCAGGTATGCTCTCGCGAGCAGGAAACCTGTGCTGTCTACGTGCTCACGAGCAGCAAACCTATGCCGTCTACGCGCTCGCTGCAGCCTCTTATGGAAGGCCTTCAGAACAAAAACGTCTTAAACTTTTCGCCTAGAGACAGCATTATTTTACAGCTACAGACTAAAAAAAATGCACCCCTAAAGATGGGAGTAATAAGCATGTTAATATTTCACAGCTGCAGACATATTTTTACCTCTAAAGACAGACATATAACTCCACATACAGGCGGCATTTTGCAGCGTGTCTTGATGTCTGCAACCGTATCCTTCAAAATAAAAGCACCATTGACTTCTGTCAGGATAACCAGAACAGAGAAAGCCGGATCCAGGGATGTAAGGTAAACAGGTAGGGTCAGGTAGCAGGGAGAGACAATCGACAAGAAAGTGCTTAGCAAGGCTTCTAATCATCAGCGCAATACTTCGCACTGGGTTGGTGACTTCTGGCTAGCTTTATACCTAGGCTCATTACTCTTAATGAGCCTCTGCTGGTGGTGTCCGCCTGTGGGGGCGTGACAACTTCTAACCACAGACACCACAATAAAATCAAATTCTTCACCGTTTGGTTAGTATTCTGTGTGGCTTCTCTTATGTGCAATGAAATAGACCAGGGTGACAAATAAGTATTATATACAATATTGTCACGGAAATAAATCAATACTTATGTTTAATCAATTAGCCTATGATTACAGTTTAAAAGACAATTGCGGGGAGCCATTTTCCTTTGCGTCCCAATGATTTTATTTTTACACATCATAAATAAAAATATGTTTGTTGATAGTGATGTATTTGTGATTTTTTTTCTCCAGATCAGCTGCAGTATACAAAGCCCCTAAGATGTCAGGGTGAGAAAATACTTTTTAAAATAGCTTTGTGTTTCTTCTCAATAATTCTGCGTTCCCTCGCAATACTTATAATAGTAATAATAATAAAATACATATATAAACATAATATTAAAGTTACATGGTGTACATTGTCCCCCATAGTTTACTGCTTAAAGCACAGTTTACATGACATGTCTATTATTTAGGTTTATCCATCCTGCCATGTTGCAGCAAATAACAAGCGGGAAAGTGCAATGGGATCACAAATGTAACGATCTACAAATAGGCAGGACGTGATCCACAAATGTAACGATCTACAAATAGGCAGGACGTGATCCACAAATGTAACGATCTACAAATAGGCAGGACGTGATCCACAAATGTAACGATCTACAAATAGGCAGGACATGATCCACAAATGTAACGATCTACAAATAGGCAGGACGTGATTCACAAATGTAACGATCTACAAATAGGCAGGACGTGATCCACAAATGTAACGATCTACAAATAGGCAGGACGTGATCCACAAATGTAACGATCTACAAATAGGCAGGACATGATCCACAAATGTAACGATCTACAAATAGGCAGGACGTGATTCACGAAAGTACATAACACGTTTCATGTGTACCGTAGTGTTGCCAGAAATGTAGTAAGGCGCTCGAATAAGCAGGCCGGAGCATATACGAATGCGTTAGAACAAAATGCTGTTTACTTAACAAACATTACATCGAAATAATCAAGGTAGCACAGGAGCAAGCATGTTCGTATACGTCTCACTCTTATTCACACTTCTTCTCTCTTCTCTCATCCTACGGTCTCTGCCTTTTAACACTGCCACCTAATGTTCTGAGTTTGTAATAACAGTCAGTGAACACAACATCTCCTCTCTCTGTAAAAGAATACACTCTCTATACAAAGTGAATGCAAACAGGAAAACGTAGTAATTAAATGTAATGAATTGAAATGTAGTTCTGTCAAATACAACTCTTGTGGTACCATTGCATCAGATATCGTGAATAAAGTATCTTTACATAAGGTGCATTAACATGTAACTGTAAAATCATTGTAAACAGTAAATTACCTATACTTAAACTTGACTATTGTCTAGTGAATAAACTGAAGTACTTCGAACCTTGTAAACAGTCTTAGTTATAACAATCAAGTTACTAGAATCATCCCAGCTTCTCTTTAATCAACTATGACATGACATAGTCCTTAAGCCACTTGGGCTTGTATTTAACACGTGGCTGTTTGTGAGAGGGGGAATGACTAACACCTGTGTGTATCAGTCGAGATGTGTCGCAGTCTTGTCCAGCCACAGGAGGAATCTTGGCAAGATGAGAGGCATTCCAAATTTTTCCATCACTCAGCAAGAAAGAATTTGGACCTATCCTCTTCCTCACGGTTGTAGGGGAAGTAAATCTGGGATGAGCTTTAGGGACGTGATGAGGCTTCCTTATCCTCACTCTCTCTCCTGGTCGAAAAGAAGGCATGCGTGCGCCACGTTTAGCATCAGTGTAATGCTGCATGTTAGCGTGATGTCTCTGAACTGCACGACGAGCAGAAACATCCAGCGGAGACATGGCAGACGGCAGAGGAAGAATATCCAATTTGGTGCGCATTTTCCTACCATAAAGTAGTTCATATGGTGAGGTGGAAGTTGCGGCATGTGGCGTTGCACGATACACCTGGAGCCAGTTCATAACAGTCTCATTCCATGGTTGTGACTGTTGAATGGCGTTTTGAATGCAGCTTCTCAGGGCACGATGGAATCTCTCGACAGCTCCGATAGCAGCTAGATAGTAGACTGATGTTCTGCTATGGGAGATACCATAGGTGTGCAGGAATGATGCAAAAGCTGCAGAGGTGAACTGTGGACTATTGTCTGTGACAATGTTCTCTGGGTTACCATGACGACAGAAAATAGATGTCAGGAAGTGAATAACATCTTCAGTAGTGGCGGTATGTGAAAAGGCAACTTCTGGCCACTTTGAATAATAATCTGTCAGCGTGATAGCGTATCTACAAGCAGCAACTGCAGTGTCAAAGGGTCCAACAATATCAAGGCCAAGTTTCTTCCATGGTCCATCAGGCAGTGGGACTGGTTGCAAAGGAGCAGGGTGAGTAGAAGCTGTTTTATCATTAACCTGGCAGAGTATACATGAAGCAATGCAAGACTGAACTTGTGAGTCCATCTTTGGCCACCAGTAGAGGTCGCGCAGACGTTGTTTTGTGCGGACAATTCCTTGATGACTCTCATGTGCAAGCGTGATCAGTGTGTGTCGTAAGGAGAGTGGCACGATGAGTCTTGAGCCTCTGAGGATGTAGTTATCCTTAACGGAGAGCTCATCTCTGATCTTATAGTATAGGGCTAGTACACCACTTACTGATTTAACGGATGGAGGCCAACCACTTTCAATTTGTGAGCGCAGAGCTGACAGTTCAGGACAAGTAGAACAAGCAGAGTTGAAGTCAACCACCGGAAGGGAGCTTAGGACAGCAGAAATATGTGCCACCATCTCGGGTTCTGAATCTGAAATAGAGTCAGGAGGCGCAGGCAGGGGAAGGCGCGAGAGACAATCAGCCGTATAGTTCTGGGAGCCTGGTCGATAGACAACATCATAGTCAAAACAGAGCAGGCGTGCAGACCAGCGGGCAACCCGCATACCAGCCCGACCGATTCCCTTTGTGCTGAGCAGTGTTGTCAATGCCTGATGATCTGTGCGGAGAGTAAAACGACGTCCCCACAGGTATGTTCTCCATTTTTCTGTAGCCCACACACAAGCAAGTGCTTCTTTTTCAACAGTCGAGTATTTCCTCTCCGTTTCAGTCAGTGTGCGGGAAGCGAAAGCCACAGGCTTCTCTGTGCCATCAGGTTGTACTTGTGCAAAGACTGCTCCAAGTCCATAGTCACTTGCATCTGTGGAAATTACCGGTCGTAGAGAAGGGTTAAAAAGAGCAAGCGCAGGACTGTTCACAAGAAGTTGCTTAACTTCCTCAAAGCTGCTTTGTGCTGCAGGAGACCATGTAAATGTGTCTTTTTCACTGACACAGGCACGCATAGGAGCCACAACCGTCGCAAAGTTAGGCAGAAACTTTGAATACCAGGACACTAGGCCCAGAAACGATCTCAGGGCAACAGCATCAGATGGAGGAGGGGCTTTCAGGACAGCATTAATGTGTTCTTGGTCAGGAAGAATGCCATCTACAGTAATGACATGACCTAGGAAGCGTAGGGAGGTTCTCCTGAAGTGACATTTGTTCTCATTGAGAACCAATCCAGCCTCCTTCAGCTTTTGGAGGACAGCGTTGAAGTTCTGGTCATGCTCAACAGGGGAGTTGCCATAGACAATAAGGTCATCCAAATAATTTTGAACACCTGGAAGACCGTTGAGAATGTCAGCCATCATTTTCTGGAAGGCTGAGGGGGCTGATGCGAGGCCATAAGGAACTCTGCAGAATCGGAACAGACCATCATGTGTGATGAATGCTGTAAGGTCTCTGCTATCTTCATGAAGAGGCAACTGGTAGTATGCATTAGCCAGATCGATTGTAGAAAACAGCTTTGCACCTTGTAAATTTGCAAGCAGTTCATCCACATGAGGTAGAGGGTAGCAATCTGTGACCACAGCCTTGTTTGGTTCACGGAGATCTGTGCACATTCGTATTCCACCAGTTTTCCGTCCTGTAACTACAATAGGCGAAACCCAAGGTGATGCATCAATTTTCTCAATCACACCAGCTTTCAGCAAGCGGTCAAGTTCAGCTGAGACAGAAGCTCTTACAGCAAAAGGCAGGCGTCGTAATTTCTGGCGTACTGGTTTAACAGTGGGGTCATTTTTCACCTTATGCACAAAGTTTTGTGCACAACCAATGTCTGGAGTAGTAGGGATACAGGAAGCGGTTGAAACAGTCACACAGCTAACAGCAGGAGCAGTAGGGATACAGGGAGCAGATGCAGAGTTTGTGGTAAACACGGGAGGAAGGATAGTGTTACCTTCAATGCAGATGCTTAAGGCTTTCATGAGATCTCTTCCTAAAAGAGAAGTGCCCTTCTTCACCACGTAAAATGTAACTGGGGCAGTGAGAACTCCTCTACTCACTTTGACTTGTAGGCAACCAAGCACAGGAATTCTCTTCCTTGTGTAAGTCACTAGCTGACTAACAGGTGGAAGCAGTGGTGTGTCATTGAAATACTGAACATAGATGTGGTGTGGCAAAATAGATACTGCTGATCCTGTGTCAACAACCATTTCATGCTCTTTGGTAAGAGAAGCAGGAGTACTGATATTGATTTTGCATGTAAGTGTATGTGCACTGTAAAAAAAAAAAGTGCTGTTTTTACAGGAAAACGCTGGCAGCTGGGGTTACCAGGAACGTCCTGTAAAAAATACAGCAGCACAATAGATCGCTTTACAGATGCAATATGTAAATTGATTTACAGTAAATGACACAAAAACTGTTAAATCTACAAAAAAAGAAGTTAATATCACACAATGATGTTATATATAAATAGACTATTTCCTGTATCTTTTACATGTAATAATTGCTTATTGTGGATTCATAAATTGTAAAATTAACAGGGAAATATCAAACAAAAAACTAATTTAAACTGGTAGAACAACGTCAAAACTGTGCATATTAAATGGAGCTGCTCTGTATATTATACATACATACATGCTGTATTTTATGTTTTAATGTAAAATTTTAGTCATAAACCTAATTAACAAACTAATTACTGCTATTCCTATAGCTAAACATGCAAAAATGCATCTTGAGAAAAGACGAGAGAAATATCACTTTTGGGAAATTTATTTTGCAGCCAATAAAGCAAATGACAACAGTTGGATGCATTTTTCCAACTAACATAATATGCAAGGCGCACATCAACTACACAATTGAATCAAAAGCTATAAAGCTGTTGAACATTCCTGCAAGCAAGAACCATGTTCATGAAAAAAGCATTTGCTAGACACTCTACCAGGAAAAGTTAAATAGTTAAGATTTTAAAACAAAAATTACATTGTGCCAAAATTATCATAATCACCATGCAATGCAACACGCACCCTGCGGTCACCACAACCATGGCCTTGGTCAAAAAACACATCAGGAAAACCACCTGTGGTGAAACAAACCTATACAGGTGGTCTAGAAACACTGCAGTAGCAGCATGGTTAAAAAAACAAACAAAACTGGAACATTCCTTCAAAGCAAGAACATCTTCATGAATCATTCATGAACTGGCTTCATGCATTCGACCAGAAAAAGTTTTACTTTGTTAAATCCACAATGTGTACTTAAACCTAACAGTCCACAGAGAGTCAATACTTAGGCTTAGCGCCACTCGTGGTCGGCGAGATCCTGAATCAGGGTGAGGACTCGAGGGTTCACACTGAGATGATGCTTCGAGTTTTTGTTCTCTACTTTGGTTCCTTTTTCTGGGTTCATGCAGAAGAAACACCTGTAGAATAAAAACATAAAAGTATATTAAGCGTTTTGTAATTGATCAGTTAAAATACAAGTACAAAGTAAGTAAATAAAAATTAAGTATATACGTATATATACACAGTCATGGCCAAACTACAAACAACAATTGGTTTCACCACGTTCAAGACAAAATATAACCAAAATGCTGTGGGGAAGTGAACAATGCATGGTCAAAAGTATTGGCACCCTTCACGAGTATCTTTTGCAGTGATAAATCACACTTTTGCATTTTAAAATCCAAAGCAAAAGGTTATAGGTAGTCAGACGTCAGCTGACCCTTGGTCTAGCCCTGAGTCTCGGCCAGGCTTGGACCCGGATTCAGACTTATTTTATAAAAAAAAAAAAAAAAACACTCTGAATCTGGGTCCAAACCGAACCGAGACTCAGTGCCAGACCTGAACTCCAACCACATCAGAGCCAGATTCCAGAGTCTCAGTTATCAGTCCAGGTCTTAGAATTAAGAAAGCCTTATTTGCTCACCTCTGAAGAAACTCCAGAGTGGAAGCCAGCTCAGATGGATAATGGATGTTAAAATTGTAGTAGCTCCCGAACATGAGGCACAGTGCAGAAACGAAGGAGGATATGTTTGTGCTGACGAGGTTCCGATCAATACTCAGCATGTATCTTCTTGAGGAATAGCAGGACTGTCCTGTGAACAAATAATTTAACAGGTTATATTAATAAGCACAGCAGTCACATGACATTCTATAAAAAGTGCAATTAAAAAAAAGAGAGAGCTATGAAACAGACTTACCACACACAATAATAGTGGGTGTCAGAGGCACTTGCTCCAGTTGTACCTCATCTGCCAGACATGTATCTTCAACATGGAAAAGCATGTACTCCTCCTTCTCATCAAAGTAGCTGAGCAGAAGCAGGACCATCTCTTTCACATCATCTGAGCAGCCACTCTGCGGTCCCCGTATCCTCTGAAGCCTTGCATAAGTCTGAAGGAACGTCTTGCTTTTGCTGACAGCAACTGTGGTCATGTACTCCAGAAGCCTTTTCCCCTTCAAGTCCAAATTTCGTGTGAATGTCTCTTTGAGGTCAATCCCAGTAAGTTCCTTGAAGTGGACCGACATGCCAAGTTCATCAAACCAAAATGGCCACTCCTCTCTAAGGCATTTGATACTTTTCCCCTGATTGACATGTTGACGCTGTGTGTAATAAGTGGACTTCATTAGACTTTTTACCTCTTCTGGATTGGCGTCAGCTTGTTGGAACATCACCTTGAGTTTCTCCATCTTTTGCTGTTGGCTCTCTGGAGTTTCTTCAAGAGGCAGAAATTCTACATTCCATTTAAGGCACCCATATGTATCCTGCATTGCTGCTCTTTCTTCTAATGGGATCTCGTCTGTGTGGTCTGAGTCAGTCTGATGTTTTCTTTTTCTTATTTTGGGTGTTGAGGTGCGCCTTACATTTTCAATTCTGTTCTGCAACTGTTTGACAAGGGAAAGGTAGCCTGCACCAACAATATCACCCTCTATGACATCTTGCAGAGAATTGGGATATTTTGCTACCATTTTTTTTGCAACGTCAATTGAATGTTTTCTACCTACATGAGGGCATTTTTCCATCATCTCAGTCACAACAATCCGGACCATTTGCCTCCTCAGTTTTGGCCGAGGCCTTTTCCCTCTCTCAAGAAAATGCATAACTTCTGCAGGAAGTTTACTCCATGGAATTTCGAAGTTGTCATCCCAATGTATGTCACGTCCTGGGCTGCTGGAAGAGGTTGATGATAGACTTTGGGGTGAAACAGAGAGCAATGACAGCGACTGGGTGGGTGAGGCTTCCACAGATGATAGCGAGCTGTTCTCTGGAGTTTGGTCTTTTAAATTGCAAAAAAAAAATACAATTATGATTCACACTGTATGTCTGTCCATGACCATCTCTACTTTTGATTTTGAATAGTTCTCTGTTGTTTTTACTTACATTTCTGTTTCCAAGCAGAAAGAAGCTTTCTCGCTTGTACAGGTCTTAATGCTGTCATCAAATCTGCCTCCGTTACGAAGCGTAGATCATCACTTGTCTCAACTCCGATGGACTGCAAGTGCTCTTCCAGGATGTTTTTGTTCACTGCTTGAAGTTCTGGTAGGACTTCCGTAATGGCGACATCTAGGAAGGTTCGCTCTGAGTCACTCATATTTGCACTGAAGAAGAAATGCCACCACCAAACAAATTAGAAAATCACATAGAGTTCATACACTTAATGGAGCAGGGTATGGATCAGGTAACACTTATATTAATGTTAAACTATTTACAGTGAGAAGTGAGCTATTAATTGGACGTTATTTTGCCACAATACTGTGCTTTAGTGGAATGACTCGGTGTCCTTCAAGAATGTATGATACCAAAGGATAGAAGTCAGGCAGGTCATTAATGTTAATACACTGTAACCCAAGACTGTCCTGTGTCACAGAATACAGATGGTATTCTAAGAGGAAGATGCCTTTGTGGATATCCATCAGAACATACACAGATGTGTCATTTTGAATCAAGATGAGTAGAAGTTCACCAAACTCCATACACTCGTCATTTCTGTACACAAGAAACTGTCCCTTTTTATATGCAGTACCCTTGTAGTGAATGTCTGTGGTAACTGTGGTATTGCTTTCTGAAAAAGCTAACTCCCTGACTGCATGCTGAATAGTGTCACTGTAGAGGTTGGGATAAAACACACAGCTCTCCTTCACTTGCAGCAGTTCACGGCATTCTTGCCCAGCTAAAAGATAAGCCTGATACATCTGATGACGTGTTGACAAAGTTTGACAAATATTTTTGAAGCTTTTCAAGTGTCTGGCACATCTTTTAAAATAACTGTGTTTACATTCAAACCTAAGCGTCCATAACCTCATCAATGGACCAAATTTCAACAACAGTGCTGAATAATGGCGCAAATAGTGGTGCTTGGGTTTTAGTTGAATTTCAGGAAACAACATCTTTCTCATCTCCAAATACTCTTGGATCAAAATGTCAGCAAATGCTATCTGGGACAAGGAAATGCTCTGAGCACAAATAAGATCCACAATGTCTTTTAATTGGAGAGCTAACTGCCATACTTCATCCTCATGGTTTTTCACTTTGTCACCAATCAAAACTGGCAGCAATCTCAAAAGGTTCCAGTTTTGAACGGCTTGCCCTGATAATTTGGATCCGTCAGGTTTGACAGTACATGGCTTTGTAAGTGCTTCGGATCCTTTATATTTAAACTGTTTAATGCGCCTGTTTAAAAGGGAGTATGTGAACCATTTTTTATTTTTTATAATGTTCTTCAGGTACAGTGCTAGATCATATGACACAACTCCTTCAAAGAGGTCATGACCTAGACAAGGTGGGAGACCAGGCTGGGATACGTGAAAAGACTGAAGGGTATTGAAGATGGAGTTTACCTTTATTCCTCTAACGTCTTGGATAGTTTCAGCCTGGAGATCAGCAACAGCTGCGTCATACGTTTCCAGAGTGCGTGGAGGACCACAGGCATTCGGATCAGCATAAAACTCACTTCATGTTACTTCACAGTACCTGCAAAAATATTGAGAGCAGCTGAAGTTTTCTGTAAACCCTCCTATGCAATGAGAACCCAAGTTGTCCCCAGCAATACAGTAAAGACCCCCTTTTACTGTTTCTCCATCTACATCTAATCCATCTGTTTCCAAAGATTTCAGATCTTCCAACAACTCTGAAAAAACTTTGGTTATTCCAAAACGCTTGAAGTCATTCTCAACACACAACAAGACTAAAAACATATTATCTGTATTTGAACGCAAATGAATGGGTAAATTTGCTAATGACAGATAGATTGCAAGAAGTTTGTGCATCTTTTTAGCAGAACCCAGGGGATTCACTACCTCAAATGAATCTTGGAACAAAATCAGTTTGAGGCTTTCAGGGTTTTCATTAAAGAACTGGTGACATTTGAAATTTTTTCCATCATATAAATCCTTAAAAATCTCTACATCAGGACCCCCAAACTGTTGTGACAGTGTATTCTTCCATAACTGTGACTCTAAAAAGCTCTTCAGAGTTTCTCCCATTGGTATGTAGTAAGCAAATTTTTCTATCATGTTTTCATCCATTCCCAATGGCACTTTCTTGGGTTCTGTGTATTTAAACATTTTTTTGAATGTTTGATTTCTGGTGTGTGTTGTTCCTAATTGTCCTTGATGGCAAGCAGAGAACAAATCTGACTCTTTAATGCAGTCACAGATTTTAGTGACAGCTTCATCTGATAGGCTCATTTCATTTTTTAGTAAACAACTTACCTTATTTATTGTGTAGGCTTGACCCAATTCGTGCACATTCTGCATTTCCTCAGCAATACTCTGTATAGTAGAGGCAGGAATTAGCAGCTGTCCTTGCAGTTTAAGGTAAAAGAGACACATGTTTCTGAGAAAAGACTGACTATCATTTTCTGGCATATCACTGGCTGAACTAGCAGATGGCATGGCTTCATGTGTGTTTTCTGAATATTCTGTACCGTCATTTAGGGACTGAGGGCGAGATTTCTTGTACATGTCATCAATACCATCTGGGGAACATGCTTTATGCTTCCTACACATGTGAGAAGTAAATGATGACTTTTTTGTAAACACATGCTTACAACCACTTACTGGACATGACACAGACCTGCCCTCTGCAATATGATCATTTAAGTGGGACACTAGCTCTTTCACTGTTTGAAAATGGCGGGCACATAATGAAACAGCACATTTTAAATCTGCAACAAGAGCTTTAGGAGCAGCTTGAAGTGCAGGTGCATTGTGCACACGATAAAAATGCCCCTTGAAAGCAGAGTAAGTGGTGAATGTTTGACTGCAACTGGCGCCAACACATTTAAAAAGACAACAAGGCTCATTCCTATGCACTCTGCAATGTAGTACATAGCCTCTTAATGTGACCAATATCTTTTTACAAAAGACGCAGGTGATCATTTTTAGTATTTCAAAAGTTTGCCCGTGCTTTTTCGCTGAACTAGCATGCTAGCGCTAAGTTATCAAGCATTGGTCTGAGTATCAACTGGTGCTTGTGATGTTTTTTTCTCGAAAAAAAGTCGCCAAAATATTAAACTTACCGTGCAAACTTTCTGATGAACAAACACAGATCATCAAAAGAAAATTCAAATCGTATGTTTGTAATTTGTCCTAAAGACTTCGACGTTTTCTGTCTTCTCCTTCTCCAATCTGCAAATGGTGCGTGCTCCCGCCCTCACGTCATTATCCAATCAGAGACGAGCATCAGATGCACATTCAAAATTAGGCGCACTCAGTGCAGCAGAGAGTGACCTACAGCTCTGTGAAGAGGAGGCACCATAGAAATCCTATAGGTGGCATTGTAAGTTTGTTTAGCCTGTAATAATGAGACATTGCTAACATAACCCAAAACAGTAGTCTAGTCTAAGTATCACATTGTCATTAAAAGAAACATAAAGAATACAAGCATTATGACTGAACAGAAGCATTACTTAGGCGTTAAATGATAATTTCTTATAGGTTACTCAACAATAGGCTGCAAATAGCCCGAATGATTAAAAAAAACACATAATGTAAACAATTATAATTGTATATTTTTATATAGCCTATAAATAGAGAGGCAACCTCTCAGGTTCACATCTTCTGTGAAAACATTTTTATTAGTCTTATACCTGAATTTGCATCATTTCATGATCATGTTAAAAGTAGGCCCAGTAAATGCCTACAGTATAAACTTGAAAAGTGACTTACATATAATTCTTGTATTTTTGAAAAACAACTGACTAAAACTATAATTTTTACAATATTTACACGTCAAATTAACAAAATTGTTTTGTTATAAGTATTAAAGTATTTCACTGTTTTTGTTCCCAGTATTTGTAGTTTTAACAAATAAATTTATAATAGTTTACAAAAGTCCGCTGTGATTGAAGCAGGAAAATTGTGTTTTTGGGTTTACTATACTTTTCTGTAGTGATTTTACATGGTTTTAATGTCAAATTCACTGCCATTTCTTACAGTGTGGTGCATGGCAAGTGTTGTTTAAGTATAGCACAGTCAGTTTAGGTAGCTGAATCTCACGTACATCACTTGTCTTGGATGAGCGGCAAACACGAGCAAAATGTCCAACTTTATGGCAAGACTTGCAAGTTGCTTTGGCTGCAGGACACTGAGAAGAATTAGCCAGATGTGTGTTAGAACCACACCTGAAACAGCTGCGGGAAGATGTAGTGGTGGCATTGGATGGTTTATTAGGATGAATGTGCTGTGTGTATTTCTTTTTAGTGAATTGTGAACGAGGTTGTACAGCTTGCACTGAGACACTGTCCTTTCCTGCTATTGTTTTTGCTTGTTGAACAGCAGATTCTACTTGTGATGCGAGAGTTAAGGTTTTGTCCAGTGTCAGATCCGATTCGAGCCTCTCTCTTATGTTTGAGTTATTCACATGTTCAATCAGCTGATCACGGATCATCTCATCGGTTTTATCATCAAATCCACATTTTGAAGCGAGATCACGCAATACGGCCGCATACTGTATAATAGTCTCGTGAGGTGCTTGTTTTCGCTGTCTGAAGGTATGTCGCTCCACAACATTTACTTTGGGTGTGTAGTGTTTCTCTAAAGCAGTGACAGCAGAGTCAAAGGAGTCACCTGTATCTGGTAGCGAGTAGAAAGTCCGTTGTCCCTCGGCTCCGAGACAGTGGAGTAGCGTAGCTCTCCTGCGCGCTTCAGGCCAAGCATTTCCCGTTGCATTAATTACCAGTAGGTAGTTCTTGAAAATCCGCAGCCACATGTCGAAAGGTATCGGGGGCTCTCCCGGGCACAGCAAAAACATCGGAGGTGCAGGTACGTTTCCAGCCATGGTGAGGCAGCAAAAAAAAAGAAGAGGTGAAAACACAAAACTCGTCGCCAAAAATGTAGTGTTGCCAGAAATGTAGTAAGGCGCTCGAATAAGCAGGCCGGAGCATATACGAATGCGTCAGAACAAAATGCTGTTTACTTAACAAACATTACATCGAAATAATCAAGGTAGCACAGGAGCAAGCATGTTCGTATACGTCTCACTCTTATTCACACTTCTTCTTCTCTCTTCTCTCATCCTACGGTCTCTGCCTTTTAACACTGCCACCTAATGTTCTGAGGTTGTAATAACAGTCAGTGAACACAACATGTACAAATCGCTCTGTATTTTTCTGGACATGATTTTACGCAACACAAGCTTAAAAAAATATATATATTTGTGTATTATGGTACATATTTGTGGATTGTCTTATGTAGGTTACAAATAATAGTCCCATAAAAACTTCCATATAAGTGCCACATCCCATGTGGTGGCGTGTAACTTATTGAAAGCAAATTGTCATCCAAATAATGAATAAATGCCACCATAAACAGTGCATTTCGTGCCACCATGAAATAAACAATATGGCGTAACATGAAATGACAGACGTTTCTGTTTCGCCATCCGATATATGTCGTCATATCGCACAGCTATATATATATATATATATATATATATATATATATATATATATATATAACATAACAAGAAAATGCATTTTGGTTATGTATTTTCTGTGTACCTTAAATGTATATCTGTATGTATGTATGTGAAAGGAATATAACTACAAAGTCTCTCACCATCGTTTCAACAAAATAAGGCCATAAATTGCCATTTATTTCATGTTTATTGCTTTCGTATGTGTGGATTTTCACGTCTGCGTCGGTTTTTTATTGATTGTTGATTGATTTTATCATTAGTTAGCTAGTTTGATAGGTTTATATAGATAATCACCTGGGGCCTGCAATGGAGTAAATTCATTAACATTATTTCTTATGGGGACGTCTGACTTAGAACTTGACCAAATCCTAACTCGATCAGCCTACAAGAACGAATTAAGTTCATGCTCCAGGATACCAATGTACAACTAAAGTTCTAAAGCTCCTGAAGGCAATTAAATGTCAAAAAATTGCAGTACTTGCCTACATAGTTGAATATAATTGAAATGAATATAATTTATTTGCGTCGGCATCATTTACATTAACAGCGCCATCAAATTCTTTTATAGTTCAATCACTATCACAAACTTCTTCAAAGTTGTCATCAGTCAATGGAATTATGTTCTTAATTTGGTCAAAGAAGAATGTGGCATCTTGTACTGAATATGAGTATTTATACAAATTACTTTAGCGGACAAGTGCGACTGCGTGCGTCACCAGCGTTTTAGACCGGAAGCCCTATTTAGGGCAGCCTCCCTATCTATGATAACGCATGCGTGAGAACGCGTCTATGCTAAACGTATTGTCTAGTTACTGCTGTTTCAGCTCTTGATCCATGTGGAACAAATGTGGAAAACGTGTTTCTCAGTAAGTCACAACAATAAAAGAATCTTTTTCTACAAGATAATGTATCAGTTCCTCACGTGACTGTACCTCATATTGGACTGGTATTGTTGTTAGTAATTTTCTACTTTTGACTAAAAAGTTAATCAAATTGTTGCATAAATACTACCTGGTCAAAATTTTCCTTTCTACTAGATTTAAAAAGAACATTGACACGAGGTTTCCGAAACAGCTGTGCATTTGATTTGGACGTGTCTGCTCAGATGTTCTTATCCTTTGCGGATGTTCTATAATGAGTTTTATTTCTCCTTGAAATACATTCTCGCACGGGTTTTTGTTTACAAGAAAGGGGAAGATATATTTGCTGTTCTATTCAATAAAAATAACTGAATGAATGTTATTTTTATTGATACTTCTTAAAGATAGCAATTTAACATTATACACATACTGCAGTTTTATAGCAACCAAGCGGCAATCATAAAAAAACGTGTATAAACATTCAAAGACAAGGAGGCTATTCATTTGGGGAAAAAACTTTTGATTTCGCACAAAATTCTCCGGCAACTACCCGTCATGCCCCGCTCGTCCGATCCCCCCGTGTGCCACGACCTCTCATCTACCCCGTGTGGATTCCCCGTGTTCACCAGCTGTTTGCGCGAATGCCCAGCATCTCCCAGGAAACTGGTCCCCATAAGGGAAAAAATGGATATTCATCACGTTATGGGGACATTGTGTCCCCATAACGATAGGTATACCCGCTCACACAAACACACACACACAAATAAACGCAATCACATGTTCGTAATGAACCAGTTGCTCATTGGCTCCGCCTCCTTCGTGCTCCTGCTGTCTTATTGGCCACAGTTGTTCATTTGCCCCACCTCTTTTCCATTGCTGCCTCCTAAATGGCCATTTGTGGTGTTGTGCCCTCCCTCAGACAGTGAAGATATCAACCCCAAGGTGTTGCAGTTACTGGATGATGACACAGTGCTGGTGAGTCCTGTAGCTGTCCTTGCTGTGTATGTAGGTGATATGAAGATGTTCCCACAACATTTTGTTGGGTTGTTTTTCTGTTTTTTGATATGGGGGTTGGACTAGATGTAGTGTACTTGCTGTAGTGCTGTAACTGTAGGCCATAGTCAGACAGCAGAAGTCAGCAGCGCGGGGTAGGGCTACACGTGTCAGGTCACAGTCATGTATCAGTGGTCAGCTTTGAGGGGCGGGGCCACACGGGTCAGGTCACAGCCATGTATCAGTGGTCAGCTTTGAGGGGCGGGGCCACACGGGTCAGGTCACAGCCATGTATCAGTGGTCAGCTTTGAGGGGCGGGGCCACACGGCTCAGGTCACAGCCATGTACCAGTGGTCAGCTTTGAGGGGCGGGGCCACACGGGTCAGGTCACAGCCATGTATCAGTGGTCAGCTTTTAGGGGCGGGGCCACACGGGTCAGGTCACAGCCATGTATCAGTGGTCAGCTTTGAGGGGCGGGGCCACACGGCTCAGGTCACAGCCATGTACCAGTGGTCAGCTTTGAGGGGCGGGGCCACACGGCTCAGGTCACAGCCATGTACCAGTGGTCAGCTTTGAGGGGCGGGGCCACAATTTTTTGGCTGACGGGTTTGTCTCCATAGGCATCTCCGTCAGCTCCCTAAGCGATGGCATTTTTGTTCTGCATTTGCCCTATGAGGAGAAGAAGCAGAAGGTAAGAGTTGGCCTCAGACCTGATCATGTGACTATGTAGTTATGTGTCTTCACTCCAGACCTGCTGTGTGTGGTGTTGATGTGCAAGTGTGTAGAAGTTCTGGGGTGTGGACACAAAGGCATGAAGACATGCCGGCCTGTAGACGTGTACAGATGCAGATGTGTACAGATGAAGACACGTAGACGTGCATACGTGTAGATGTGCAGACTTGTAGATGTGCAGGCATGTATGGGCACGTTGATATGTAGAGATACAGGCATGTAGATACGAAGGCATGTGCATGTGTACAGCCGTGTAGGTGTGAAGGCATGTAGATGTTCAGACATTCTTTGCATTCCAGGGTGATGTGGTCCTGCAGACTGAACATGATGGTACGTTTGCTGGTTTAGAGAGAAGACTTGGATACAGAAAGAGAGATAATTGCAAGAGTGAAAGCAGTGAGAGACAGAATGTTCCACTTGTCATGTTAGATTTCGCAAAGCCTAACACACACACGGCAGAAACTGCCCCTGTGTCAGTAACCAGTAACCCGACCTTATCACTTACACAACTGTGTCAATGACACTTTTTAAGACTTACATTCCTTTAGTGTAATCCACTTTATGTCTAACCCACCAATCAGAGATATGCACGCATGCACCAATCAGAAAGCTGCACTTGTGCTTGCCTTCAGGTACACATACATCACATATGCAATCTAACAAACCACAGCCACTCCTATGCATTAAACATGAGGCTTTATCCTTCTTCACTCTGATGTACCAAATTCAATACAGGAGAGACGTCATACTAATCTGTAGAAAATAATCTGAACAATCCATCAAATCAAGAGTTTTAAGATGTATTATCTAAATAAAACAGTAACAGTATAAGATTTTGCCTGACTTTCTCCAGCCTTGTCTGAAACATCTTGCTATTATAGGTTAAGAAACTCATATCTTCAATTTGACTGTTTTGTAAAGTCACCGCTGATGCGTGATACAGATCTTTGATTACTGAGGTCCCACAATTATCCCACACTCAGACCACATCTACCCAAACCCCAATTATCCCACACTCAGACCACATCTACCCCAAACCCCAATTATCCCACACTCAGACCACATCTACCCCAAACCCCAATTATCCCACACTCAGACCACATCTACCCCAAACCCCAATTATCCCACACTCAGACCACATCTACCCCAAACCCCAATTATCCCACACTCAGACCACATCTACCCAAAACCCCAGTTATCCCACACTCAGATCACATCTACCCCAAACCCCAATTATCCCACACTCAGACCACATCTACCCCAAACCCCAATTATCCCACACTCAGACCACATCTACCCCAAACCCCAATTATACCACACTCAGACCACATCTACCCCAAACCCCAATTACCCACACTCAGACCACATCTACCCCAAACCCCAATTATCCCACACTCAGACCACATCTACCCCAAACCCCAATTATCCCACACTCAGACCACATCTACCCCAATTATCCCACACTCAGATCACATCTACCCCAAACCCCAATTATCCCACACTCAGATCACATCTACCCCAAACCCCAATTATCCCACACCCAGACCACATCTATCCCAAACCCCAATTATCCCACACTCAGACCACATCTATCCCAAACCCCAATTATCCCACACTCAGACCACATCTACCTCAAACCCCAATTATCCCACACTCAGACCACATCTACCCAATAGAGGTATATATTTTTGTCATATCTCACAGGTATTTTTTAAAATTCCAGTTATTTATAAATTTGTCAATCAATCAACATCATTGTTTTCTATTTCTGTTTTGATGAGCGTTTTTTAAAAATATAAATGTTTTGGGTCTCCAGCAACTCCAGTCAAAAGCGCCCAATTCCGCCTATGCAGTTCTGATGAACTGAACTATTTATTCAGTTAATGTTTGCCATGGGTCCTAATTTAAAGGATCACATAGTATCAAGGGGTCTAGGGGCACTCTGCCAGTCAGTGTGAAGACAGGCAGAGATTTTCACGTGGGCTCTGTAGACAACCTGACATACTACTGTTCCTAAGGTAACATGATGTTTAAAGTCCATCCATCCATTTCTGCAAACGCTGGTTTTGTTAAGGGTGGGGGTGGGGGGGGGGGTCCGGAGCCAATCCCAGACACTATGGGCACAAGGCAGGGAACAACCCAGGGTGGGTCGCCCATCTGCTATGTTTTAATTGACACTGTGCATAATTTAAAATAATGTTTACAGTTCTCGTTTGCTATGTTGCATATACGGGAACACTACACCCCCTGCCAATTAATGTTTGAGTATTAAATACCGTTGTATCATTAAGGAAGGTTTACTGTTGGTCAGTTGAGAGCATTCAGCATTCATTACAAGTTCATCACTACTACAGTATATTACCATAATGATTTTTTCCCATCATATTAACGTGAATTTGGATAAAAATGTCTTCCTTTTAAATAAAAATAATTCATGTGTATTTCAGTTAACCAAAGCCTCACTGTAGGAGAGACATTTTACAGGCTCACAGACCAAAAACTTTTAACTGCTGAGTTCACAAGGAGAAGAAACTATTATTTATAATTACACAGCACACAATTGGGATCGTGATGTAATTTCGTATGAAGTTTATCCTACACGCTTTTTGCATCTTCTTAGCATAAAGGTCACAGTTCCTGTTGTGCAGTGGGAAAGCAATACACGGAAGTGATCAGGAGCTACATAAGTTCTTGGTCGACACGGCCCAGGAACTCAAATCCAGGAACTAGGTTCCTGAACTTCAATGGGAAAGTTGCTATAGAGACATTATCAGCTGTAAGGATATCAGCTACATCTGGATGGATGGATGGATGGATGGAAGAAAAACAATCAGTTGCAATTTTGGGCATATTTGTCAGTTTGGCTCATTCTCTGACTGACTGACATAGATTAACTGCGACTCCAGCTCAGCTTCTCTCTATTCTCATCACTGAGCTGTGTGGAGGATATAGAACATCTAAGCCCTCATCATGAACTAATGTCAGGACCTGTGTCAGTGCTACATCTCCAACCTCAAATTCCTTTGCCTATGCATGTGTCATTACGCATGATGAAAACCAGTCTGTTTATTATAGTCTCAGTGCACCAGTCTCAGTCTACAAGTACGAGCTTGATGGGCCGAATGGCCTCCTCTCATTTTGGCAATGTTCTTACAGTTCTGTGGTCCAATTACACTGAGTTCTGCTCTAATGCAAAGATACAGTGAATTTAATAAATTACTGCATCTCTGTTTGTTTTGTTTTCCAGCAGACACCACTGCAGAATGACACATGGGAACGCCTTCATAAACCAACCAGATCCATGGAGGAGATCAATGAAGTAATAATTCCCCAATTATGTAATAATTACCAAACAAGTAATAAACAGGATGTGTTTAACAGGACTGTTAGCAGGACTTCAGGAAAAGAAAATTAAGAAAAGCCCAGGTCTCACCTAAAGCTGACGCTGATGCCATTATCCCCTCCTTCTCTCTGTGAGACAAAGTGAGAGTTTTCAGTTTACAGGTGAACCTACATGTGACAGTTATAGGTCCTCATGAATGATAATGAAAGACTATACGTCTGCTGTAGTTTGTTTTACTAGGTGCCATAAAGCTCATGCTTAAGTCAGCGTTTCTCTACAGGGAAACACGAGCTGGAATCCGAGAAGTGAAGGAACACGGGGTTTATTCAGGATCGTACACAGGAAAACATGCGATGACTTTACAGTGAGCGGACTGGGGAAACAAACTTAAACGCAGACTTTGTCATGGATCCGGGCGGGTTCTGAGCGGGAACGAGGCATCATGCAGGCGGGGAACAGAAATGGTGGACGACCCACTTGCGGCTCACAGCAAATGGGGATTTATTACATAAATAAATAAATAAATAAATAAATAAATATTACATTGATATTCGGATCATTGTTGTCTATCGCCCTCCTGGCCCCCTAGGCTGCTTTCTAGAGGAGCTTGATACTCTTCTCAGTCTCTTCCCCACTGACAGCTCCTCTCTCATTCTCCTTGGTGACTTCAACCTCCCCCATGATAAGCTCCCTTCTTCTGGTCTCCTCCCTTTTCTCGATTCCTTCTCTCTAACATCCAACAGCTCCTCTCCTACACACAAAGGAGGTAACGTCCTCGACCTGGTTTTCAGCCGCCCCTCTCCGGCTACTGACATCTCTTCTACTCCTCTACACATTTCTGATCACCACTTTGTATCCTTTACCATTGCCCTACCCGTCTTGCCCAATCCCAGTTTTCAACGTTTCCTCCCCACTCGACCAAACCTCCACTCTGTCTCCGCTTCTTCTGTTGCTTCCTGCACCCTGTCTTACCTTCCTGACCCTGACTCCTTTTCCTCCTTGGCACTGGAGTCTGCAACTGATACTCTCATCTCCTCACTTTACACATCCTTGGACAACCTCTGCCCGCTGTCTTCAAAACCAAGGAAAACTCGGCCTACTCCTTGGCTTTCAGCTGCATTACGTACTAACCGAAGAGAATTGCGGGTAGCTGAGAGGACGTGGAAGAAATCTAAGCTTGATGCAGATCTGTCTTCCTACCGTACTCTGCTATCCAAATTCTCTATGGACATGACTGCAGCTAAAACTGCCTTTTACAAAGACAAACTAGAATTATCCTCACGAGATCCTCGCAAACTCCATAACATCTTTTCGTCTCTTCTCAACCCTCCCCCTCCTCCTGCTCCTTCCTTCCTGACTGCTGAAGATTTTGCCAACTTCTTTGCCGAGAAGATTGACAGAATCTGTTAGACATTCTCTCCCTCATCCACTACACTACACACTAAGGATTTCCCTCCCCCCTCACTGGCCCAGTTTTCTGGTCTTACGGCAGATGAGATCATGAAAGTCATCTCATCTTCCAACCCTACCACCTGCCCACTTGATCCAATCCCTTCTGCATTATTTCAGACAATCTCTCTAGACCTTCTCCCCTTCATCACGACTATCATTAATGGCTCCATAACCTCCGGTCATGTACCAACAGCATTCAAAATAGCCAGGGTCATTCCCATCCTAAGAAAACCCACTCTAAATCCCTCAGACACTTGCAGCTACCGACCAGTATCGCTTCTTTCCTTCCTTTCAAAAATCCTCGAACGTACAGTCTACAACCAGCTTTCTCTCTATCTCTCTCAGAACAACCTCCAGGATCCTAATCATTCTGGCTTTAAAGCAGCTCACTCTACAGAGACTGCCCTCTTAGCAGTCACTGAGAAGCTACATGCTGCCAGATCAGCCAAACTGTCATCTGTCCTCATCCTTCTTGACCTATCAGCAGCATTTGACACGGTCAACCACAAAACTCTCCTATCCATCCTTAGGAGTCTTGGCATTGGTGGCCTGGCCTGGCGCTGGCTGGCTTCCTACCTAGAAGGCCGAACATACCAAGTGACATGGAATGGATCCACATCTACTCCACGTTGTCTTTCCACCGGTGTCCCTCAGGGCTCGGTTCTTGGCCCTCTCCTATTCTCCCTCTACACTAAATCTCTTGGCGAAGTTATATCCTCACATGGCTTCTCCTACCACTGCTATGCCGATGACACTCAACTCATCCTCTCCTTCCCTCCCTCAGACACTCATGTCTCCACTAAGATCTCTACATGCTTGGCAGACATCTCATCTTGGATGACCACTCACCAGCTAAAACTCAACACTAGTAAAACTGAGCTGCTTTACATCCCGGCTGACTCATCCCCCCTCCAGGACCTTGCGATCTCTTTCGACAACTCCCTGAACCGTCCTTCGGTTTCTGCTAGAAACCTTGGAGTTACCATAGATGATCGGTTGTCATTTTCCTCACATATCGCCAGTCTTTCTCGCTCTTGTCGGTTTCTCCTCTTTAACATCAGGAGGATACGTCCATTTCTTTCCACTCAGGCTACCCAGATACTCGTCCAGTCCCTCGTCATCTCACGCCTTGACTACTGTAACTCGCTTCTAGCGGGTTTACCACTGAGCGCCATCCGTCCCCTCCAACTGATTCAGAATGCAGCTGCTCGTCTTGTTTTCAACCTTCCCAAGTTCTCCCACACCATTCCTTTGCTGCGCTCCCTCCACTGGCTTCCTGTAGCTGCACGCATCAGATTCAAAACACTGATGCTGGCATACAAAGCCAAAAATTCTCTGGCACCATCCTACCTAAAGGACCTCATCACACCCCGCTCTGCACCACGATCTCTCCGATCCTCCAGCACTGCTCGACTGGTCCCTCCTCCCCTCAAGGCACAAGGAAGACACGCATCTCGGCTCTTCTCTGTCCTGGCACCTAATTGGTGGAATGAACTCCCCCTAGATGTCCGAACAGCTGAATCCTTGACTGTCTTCAAGCGACGACTCAAAACTTTTCTTTTTCAGAAATACTTGACGTAGAACTTCTATATTCTTTCTCGACTCTTATTCTGGTGTGTGTTTAAAAAGAAAAAAAATAAATAAATAAAAAAATTCTGCAATACTCAATGGAGTTCTCAGAGATAGTATTCATAGCTTGGGTCCTTATTGAGCTAGCATCGGAAATTCATTGCAGAGTCTCAAAGCACTTATGTAAGTCGCTCTGGCTAAGGGCGTCTGCCAAATCCTGTAAATGTAAATGTAAATGTAAAACAGAAAAGACTAAGAACACGACAAAAAGCAAAAGGAGCACAAGGGTCAGAAACAAAAGTTGTATTATAAGATAGAGTTTGCTGAGGTGGCATCACCATCTGCACTGTCAGCCCCATGACATGGAGCTCTGTACACATGTAAGTGAGAGTCAGCTTGGCAGCAAAGGGCAGCCACCTGCAGTGGCACCTATGGAGCTGGGAGTTAAGGGCTCTGCTCAAGGGCCCACAGACATGTGGCTATTCTGCCAAAGCCAGGCTGGATCGAGCAACCTTCCGATCTTCCGAGGCTTAGCCCACTCTGCCTCATATTAGGATCTGTGTGGACCTAACAAGACTCAATGGAAGTGTCTGCTGAAAGAGGCACATACTCCCAGCTGTGGATGACACACTTGCCAAATTGGGCGGGGCAGTTGCGTTCTCCAAACGGGATGCCTGATCGGGATTTTGGCAGATACCCTCATATAAAGACTCCGAGCCCTTGATGACCTTCATTACACTCCTTCAGCAGGTACCGTTTTAACATACTGCCTTTTGGGATCTCCTCGGCACTCGAGCACTTCCAGCTGAGAATCTCTCAGATTGTTTCAGGCGCACCTAGAACAATGTGCTATACCAATGCCATTTTGGTAATTGGCAAAGACCAGAGGGAGCATGACGATAGGCTATGCAAAGTTCCCCAGAAGTTTGAGAATGCAGACCTCACTCTAAATGAACACTGTGAGTTCTGAGTGAATGAAGTGAAGTTCCTGGGACATAAAATAAGCGTCACAGGAACTGAGGTGAACCCCGACAACATTAAAGCCATTATCAACATGCCCAAACCTCAGAGTACTGAAGGAGTGAGACCCATCGTGGGGATGGTGAACTATATATTGGCAGGTTTTCTCCCTGTCTGCCCCCTCTCACAAAGCCTTGGTGACACCTATTGAAAAATGACAATATCTGGTCATGGGACATTCAACAAAAGTGGAAGTAAAGAAAGAACTGAGCCCTCCAGCCATTTATCACAGTACAGCGCAAAGAGAGAAACTCCCGTGTCAGCAGATGCATCATCATACAGCCTTGGAGGATGGCTAATGCAGAGGCAGCCAGGTGGAGAATACAGACCAGTGATGTACATGTCTGTGTAGGAGTCTGACTCCCAGTGAAACCCGATACACACTGATCAAAAGAGAGAAACTCCTGTGTCAGCAGATGCATCATCATACAGCTTTGGAGGAGGGCTAATGCAGAGGCAGCCGGATGGAGAATACAGACCAGTGATGTACATGTCTGTGTAGGAGTCTGACTCCCAGTGAAACCCGATACACACTGATCAAAAGAGAGAAACTCCTGTGTCAGCAGATGCATCATCATACAGCCTTGGAGGACGGCTAATGCAGAGGCAGCCAGATGGAGAATACAGCCCAGTGATGTACATGTCTGTGTAGGAGTCTGACTCCCAGTGAAACCTGATACGCGCTGATCAAAAAAGAGGCCCTTGGTGTGACACGGGCCTGTAAGTGAATGATCATATGTCTCTTGGGATTGGACGTCACGGTGCATACAGACCACAAGCTCCTCATGTCCATGATAGGTTCTTCACCACTTGCTTACACAGCTGGTGTGTAACCACAAGCTGCACTTGGATCCGAAAACACAAGGGAGAGTGACACACTGGAAAGGGAGAGTGACACTGGAAAGGGAGTGTGGCGTCTATATCGATCATGTCATGGAGCACAAACCTGTGACAAAGACTAAACTGGGTCAGATTAGAGACGTGCTGAATGAAGACAGAACCATGAGGCAACTAAGTTCGCAGACAGAGTTTAGCCTGTACACAGGAAAGCAGTCCCAGGGAATCTCTCACCTCACTGGTCGTTCAGGATGGACACACATGTAACAGAGGATGTCCTGCTAAAGGGAGAACAAATCCTTATTCTGACCAGAGACATCAGAGAAATGGTGGAACAGTGTGACATAATCTGCCAGCATTCTGGCCAAGTAACAGAACCTCTCCTCACAGCACCTTTGCCTGCAGGACCATGGTAGAGAGCGGCTGCAGATATTTTCCAGTGGGAAAAAGGTCACTACTTAGCTGCAGTGATCACTTCTCCAGATACATAGAAGGAGCCAATCTGCCGACTCTCACAACTTGAACATGTCACTAGTAGCCCCTGAGTTTTCCCAATGCAGCAGAGAGTCAGAGAGCTGTTAGAGCGGTCAAACAGATACTGAATAAAGATTAGGATCAGGAAGCTCTCCTGGCTTACAGAACAACTCCATTAGGACATGGAGTCTCACCAGCAGAACTGTGATGGGGAGAAGGTTAAGGTCTACAGATCCAGTCCCTCCTCAAACACTCAGAGCGGAGTGACCAGACCTCTAGGCCATTAAAACAAAGGACATGAAGATAAAATGAATAAAAGAAAGTTTACGGAGCAAGAGGCAGAGCAGGGCAAAGATCAGACAGTCTACCCTTTCAGCTTAGAAAAGAACAATAAGCTTAAGGCTGATCATGTTTACAGAAAAGTAAAAATGCTGTTCATGATCAAAGAACAAACATAATACTGTTAAAATACTGTTGGGTTCTATTACCAGCCGGGTACAATTCAAAAGAAGAGTAAAGAATTATGTTTATTGAGTAAAGGGGGAGGGTGTAGTAATACCATGTCAGGACACTAGGGGTCACCAAAGTATTTGGGAAGGGGAGATACAGGAAAAGGAGAGGATATAAGAAAGTAAAAGAAAGATTTTTCTGCCCATCACCATCCCCCATCTTGGTGCACCTCTGGTCCACCATCCAGCGGCTCAGGGCAGGGAAGCGGTGCAACATCAACACTGTTTATGGTGGGGATGGTGCGCTGCTGACCTCAACTCAGGATGTTCTGGGTCGGTGGAGGGAATACTTCGAAGACCTTCTCAATCCCACCGACACGCCTTCCGTAATGGAAGCAGGGTGTGGGGACTTGGGGGTGGACTCGCCTATCTCTGGGGCGGAGGTCGCTGAGGTGGTTAAAAAGCTCCTCAGTGGCCAGGCCCCGGGGCTGGATGAGATCCGCCCGGAGTTCCTCAAGGCTCTGGATGTTGCGGGGCTGTCCTGGTTGACACGCATCTGCGGCATCGTGTGAACATTGGGGGCAGTGCCTCTGGACTGGGGTGGTGGTCCCCCTCTTTAAGAAGGGGGACCGGAGGGTGTGCTCCAACTATAGGGGGATCACACTCCTCAGCCTCCCTGGTAAGGTCGATTCGGGGGTCCTGGAGAGGGGGGTCCGCCGGATTGTTGAACCTCGGATTCAGGAGGAGCAGTGTGGTTTTCGCCCTGGCCGTGGAACAGTGGACCAGCTCTATACTCTCAGCAGGGTTTTGGAGGGTTCATGGGAGTTTGCCCGATCAGTCTACATGTGTTTTGTGGACTTGGAGAAGGCATTCGACCGTGTCCCTCGGGGAGTCCTGTGGGGAGTGCTCCGTAAGTATGGGGTACCGGGCTTCCTTTTAAGGGTTCGGTCCCTGTATGACCGGGGCCAGAGCCTGGTCCGCATGGGCGGCAATAAGTCGGACTCGTTTCCAGTGATGGTTGGACTCCATCAGGGCTGCCCTTTGTCACCGATTCTCTTCATAGTTTTTATGGACAGAATTTCTAGGCGCAGCCAGGGCATTGAGGGTGTCCGGTTTGGTGGCCACAGGATTAGGTCTCTGCTTTTTGCAGATGATGTGGTTCTCATTGGGACGGTTCGCAGCCGAGTGTGAAGGGATGCTGGGATGAGGATCAGCACCTCCAAATCCGAGACCATGGTTCTCAGCAGGAAAAGGGTAGAATGCTCTCTCCGGGTTGGGGATGGGGTCCTTCCCCAAGTGGAGGAGTTTAAGTATCTCAAGGTCTTGTTCATGAGTGGGGGAACGATGGAGCGGGAGATTGACAGGCGGATCGGTGCGGCGTCAGCAGTCATGCGGGCGCTACATCGGTCTGTCATGGTGAAGAGAGAGCTGAGCCAAAAGGCGAAGATCTCGATTTACCAGTCGATCTACGTTCCTACCCTCACCTATGGTCATGAGCTATGGGTAGTGACCGAAAGAACGAGATCGCGGTTGCAAGCGGCCGAAATGAGTTTCCTCCGCAGGGTGGCTGGGCTCTCCCTTAGAGATAGGGTAAGTAGCTCAGTCATTCGGGAGGGACTCAGAGTAGAGCCGCTGCTCCTCCGCATCAAGAGGAGCCAGACGAGGTGGCTCGGGCATCTGATTAGGATGCCTCCTGGACGCCTCCCTGGTGAGGTGTTCCGGGCATGTCCGCCTGTCAATCTCCCGCTCCATCGTTCCCCCACTCATGAACAAGACCTTGAGAACAAGACCTTGAGATTTATAGTGGGTTGGGGGTGGCAAAGCTGCATGGGCACCTGCCCGTTCTGTCCGATGGGGAGCAACCAGACCTATTACAGTGGGGTGGGGGTGGCAAGGCTGCCTGGGCACATGCCCGTTCTGTTCGACGGGGGAGCAACCAGATCTTTTACAGTGCGGTGGGGGTGGCAAGACTGACTTGGAACCTGCCCGTTCTGTCAGACGGGGGCATTACCAGATCTTTTATAGTGGGGTGGGGGTGGCAAAGCTGCATGGGCACCTGCCCGTTCTGTCCGACAGGGGAGCAACCAGACCTTTTACAGTGGGGTGGGGGTGACAAGGCTGCCTGGGCATATGCCCATTCTGTTCGACGGGGGCATTAGCTTACCTTTTACAATGGGGTGGGGGTGGCAAGGCAGCCTGGGCACCTGCCTGTTCTGTCCAACGGGGGAGCAACCAGACCTTTTACAGTGGGGTGGGGGTGGCAAGGCAGCCTGGGCACCTGCCCGTTCTGTCTGACGGGGGAGCAAGCAGACCTTTTACAGTGGGGTGTGGGTGGCAAGGTTGCCTGGGCACATGCCCGTTCTGTCCAACGGGGGAGCAACCAGACCTTTTACAGTGGGGTGGGGGTGGCAAGGCTGCCTGGGCACCTACCCGTTCTGTCGGACGGGGGAGCAAGCAGACCATTTATAGTGGGGTGTGGGTGGCAAAGCTGCATGGGCACCTACCCGTTCTGTCCGACGGGGGCATTACAAGACCTTTTACAGTGGGGTGGGGGTGGCAAGGCTGCCTGTGCACCTGCCCGTTCTGTTCGACGGGAGAGCAACCAGACCTTTTACAGTGGGGTGGGGGTGGCAAGGCAGCCTGGGCACCTGCCCGTTCTGTTCGACGGGAGAGCAACCAGACCTTTTACAGTGGGGTGGGGGTGGCAAGGCAGCCTGGGCACCTGCCTGTTCTGTCTGACGGGGGAGCAAGCAGACCTTTTACAGTGGGGTGGGGGTGGCAAGGTTGCCTGGGCACATGCCCGTTCTGTCCGACGGGGGACCAACCAGACCTTTTAGAGTGGGGTGGGGGTGGCAAGGCTGCCTGGGCAACTGCCCGTTCTGTCCGACGGGGGAGCAACCAGACCTTTTACAGTGGGGTGGGGGTGGCAAGGCTGCCTGGGCACCTGCCCGTTCTGTTGGACGGGGGAGCAAGCAGACCTTTTACAGTGGGGGGGGGGTGGCAAGGCTGCCTGTGCACCTGCCCGTTCTGTTCGACGGGGGAGCAACCAGACCTTTTACATAGGGGTGGGGGTGGCAAGGCTGCCTGGGCACCTGCCCGTTCTGTCTGACGGGGGAGCAACCAGACCTTTTACATTGGGGTGGGGGTGGCAAGGCTGCCTGGGCACCTGCCCGTTCTGTTCGACGGGGGAGCAACCAGACCTTTTACATTGGGGTGGGGGTGGCAAAGCTGCATGGGCACCTGCCCGTTCTGTTCGACGGGGGAGAAACCAGATCTTTTACAGTGGGGTGGGGGTGGCAAGGCTGCCTGGGCACCTGCCCGTTCTGTCTGACTGAGGAGCAACCAGACCTTTTACAGTGGGGTGGGGGTGGCAAGGCTGCCTGAGCACCTGCCCGTTCTGTCCGACGGGGGAGCAACCAGACCTTTTACAGTGGGGTGGGGGTGGCAAGGCTGCCTGGGCACCTGCCCGTTCTGTCCGACGGGGGAGCAACCAGACCTTTTACAGTGGGGTGGGGGTGGCAAGGCTGCCTGAGCACCTGCCCCTTCTGTCCGACGGGGGAGCAACCAGACCCTTTACAGTGGGGTGGGGGTGGCAAGGCTGCCTGTGCACCTGCCCCTTCTGTCCGACGGGGGAGCAACCAGACCTTTTACAGTGGGGTGGGGGTGGCAAGGCTGCCTGTGCACCTGCCCCTTCTGTCTGACTGAGGAGCAACCAGACCTTTTACAGTGGGGTGGGGGTGGCAAGGCTGCCTGAGCACCTGCCCCTTCTGTCCGACGGGGGAGCAACCAGACCTTTTACAGTGGGGTGGGGGGGAAGGTTTCCAGGGCACCTGCCTGCCCCTTCTGTCTGATGGGGGCAAAGCCAGACTACACCGGGGGTGGGGGGGGGGGTTTAATCGCTTAACAACTTAACAACATATGACTTCATTATATATTGAAATATATAAATAATAATTTTATTTACTTTAATCCACTGAACCAGGACAGTAACAGGACATAATTATATTTTCCAATTTTTTTGTGCCTGTTATGTCTCCAGCTATATGATTATTATACACATTGATTGAGTGTCAGTGTGTCAGTTATGTTCAGCTGCAGTAATACAGTGAATTTAACTTAATCCAGCAGACTGTGGTTTCATTATGTTACTCAGTTATGCTTTGGGTGACGCTGAAGCAGGACATTAATAGGACAGAACAGAAAGCCTTTATTGTCATTGTACAGGGAGGAAATACAGTAAATAGACATAAATATATAAAATATACATGTACAGGGGAGGGGGAAAGCCCCCCCCCACCAGTCAGGATTACATTTAATTACATTTCAGTCAGAGAGAAAAACTATAAAAATATATTTTTCATGGTTATCCAGCTCACTGAACACAGGCATTTATATTTGTCAAACATACATTTCAGAGTAAAAAGGATTAAAATGTTAAAAAGCAGAGATTTTACCCTTTTGCCTGGAGAACCAGCAACACGTCACAGTGACACTAAGGAGTTATAAACACAAAACCCTGGATAGAGGGACTCAGTGAATGAGGAGGTGAATCTGTGCAGGGGGGTCAGTCCATCAGAGGAGACTCTGTAGAAGGACAGAGCACCAGCCCCCCAGTCCAGATACACTCCTACTCTGCGGGAGCCTGAGGCCCGTATGGGTATGAGAGTCTCTTTATTATTGTGCCGGACAGAGTAACCGTCAGTATTACAGCGCAGACTCCATGACTTGTCATTGTATCCAAGCCCACTGTCCCTCCCTCCTTTCCTCCCGATCCCTTTATAAGTCACTCCTATCAGGACTGCACGTCCATCCCACTCAGCCTCCCAGTAACAGCGGCCAGTCAGACTCTCTCTGCACAGAACTTGGAGGGAGCTGTCAAACCTCTCTGGATGATCAGGATATAGCTGCTGCTTTGCTCCCAACTCATGTGTCACCTTCCTGTTCCCCCCTGACAGAGACAGGAGTCTGTTTGCTGTGTTGGGGTCCAGCGTCAGCTGGCAGGAGTCTGTAGGCAGGAGGAAGAATTATTAATCCCATCAGGCCGCCTGTACTTTATGTTTCTGTACCATATAAAAACAGCACAGCTTCCCCTAACGAAGCGGGAGCTGAAGTTTATGAAACAGCTCAAGAAATGTCGGAGAGAAGAGCCGCCAAAATGCGGGGCGAGCTAAACTAACAGTGTAATTACAGAGAAATAAAATTACAAAGCAGCAACATTCATCAGACATGCTCATCATAAGCATATTTACTGCAAAACGGCACCAGAGATCAATACTAAAGTCAGTGTCTTTCCTTCTAACCGCTAAAGCCGGTGCGTGCGGCTTGAAAATGGCCATCAATAACAGAATATTTAAGTAAGGAATAATTGACGACGGGCCGTTGAATTATTAAAAAATAATGCACACCTGAGGTGGTGATGCGGCCACGACGCGAAGCGGAGTGCATTATTTTTTAATAATTCAACGGTCCGGAGTCAATTATTACGCTTATACTACGGTTGCCACACCTCAAGACATCGATTAGATTATATATTTCAAGGGATTCGTCCGGTTTTTCAACTTAAATCGCTATTGTGAGTAGGATTATTTCTTCCGCATCTCATCCAACGACTCTTTTGCTAGTTCCAAAACGTCATTTTAAAGCTGGCAATGGAGGCTTCAGCCGTTGATAGCAGACTAATGCAGTTAATAATGAAGTTATTAGAAAGAGAGCGAGAGAGACAGAGACACAGAGAAAGAGAAACAGAGAGAGCTTGTATGAATTAGGCTACCTCTGTGTGTCCCTCAACAGTGTTCTGAAGCACCGTCTCTAAACTGTAAGTCTGCTTTAAGATGCAGCGCTGTTATTACCTCGCTAGTGAGAAATGTCATGTGTAGCCTTTAAGTTGCTACACTAGGCTAACTGATAAAATCGTCAGGGCAGTGCTGACAACACGTTTTTGTGTGAGTGTGTAACCCTTGTGTGCGTGTGCAAGGACGTGTGATTGCAGTAATGAGACAGAAAAGCTTGTGCATGTATATTTATTCATTTAATTATTTATTCGTTCGTTGCATTTTTCCATTTATTGCAATATTATTACAGTTAACTATGCAAAGTGATATGGAACTGTAATGCGGTCAAGAGAGCTGCCTGGAACTACGTTCGCCGTGCGTTTCCCTGAAAATAATTGCACACCTCAGAACGTTCGTCAGCCAATCAGATTCAAGCATTCAACGGTCCCGTAGTATAAGCAATATTATTACATATAGAGACACAGAGAAAGTGATATATTCGGTGATATATTAAGTGATATAAGTGATATTTAATAAAAGTTTGGACCTGGATTCTGATACAAAGAATGATTCCGGCGCCGGAGTTGCGTTCCATGGGGATTCAGTATTTGCAGCCTATTGTCTGACATGGTCTTTAGTCACAGCAAAGCCGGTCTGAATGCATTTCACACTCATCGGCTTATTTCCGTGAAGCATGTCAGACTGTATCTACTGATCCGGAGGAAACACTGCAGTGTCGAGCGGGGCGGAATAGGTGCTGCGCAACGCTGACAAACTAATGATAATACCATCTACAAACCATCAATAAAAGCGGATTAAACTACACAGAGCGTGCATCATGGAAAACAGAAAGGTTATCTCATTAATTCAGAAAAACAGAAAAATATTGCTCAGAAAAAACGGGATTATTATTTCATTAATTAGGAAAAAAATAACAGATTTTTTTTCAGATGAATGCAATACGCTTCCATGGAGAACCGCTTATCGTGCGTTACTCTAGAGCCCCGTGACTCTAGAGCTCGTGAGCCCCGCATATCGCGCAGGCACGTGGCCGCTCTAATCTGTTAACATGGGCACCGAAATTAAATTTGATATTTTCCACCGCACATCCAGTGCGTCACAGACGCTAATTTCTTTTAGCACCGTGGATCAGGAGAACTTTTTAATATTCATGAGCGAAGCCCTACACGATTGGCTGGCTGATTAATATTTATGACAAAGGCACTACTCGATTGGCCAGTTAATATCAACATGCGCTGCCTGTTTCTTCTGCCTAAAACAGGGGTGTCCAAATCCTAATCCAAGTCCTGGGGGGCGGAGCCCTGTGTAGCTTAGTTTTTTTCCTGTTCTACCATAAATGATTCAACTCAAGAGCTGTGTGCTAATTAGCACAAGGAGTTGAATCAGGTGTGTTAAATGAGGAGAACATAGAAAGTTCTCACCTAACCGTTAGCACTGCCTATAGTCTCCCCTACTTTGACTAATTGCACATTTTATTTCCTCTACTCCTCCTGGGCTGTGCTGCCCGGAGACCGCAATCTATCAAGATGTCCAGCACACCCTGCTACGTGTGATGTTGCCACTACCAGTGACGTCCCTGCATCCAGCTCGTCATTCTGTCTGTCTCATCTTCCATGTATGACCCGCTGCCTTACTTCTGGTTGCCTGGCGATTGGAGGGAGTGTCAGCACCGGCTTGTCATCTCCCCCCTGCTCCCTGGTTATGTCTCAAATCTTATGATTTGGACAGTGTGACTTGGCACTTAGAGTTAGGGCTTCCTCTGCTGCCCCCTGGAGGTTGGGCTCCCCCTCTGGGTCTGGTTAGGGTTAGGGCTTCCTCTGCTGCCCCCTGGAGGATGGGCTCCCCCTTTGACTATGGTTTCTCCCAAGGTTTCTTCCTTCTTGGGAGTTTTTCCTTGCCACTGTCGCCTATGGCTTACTCACTGGGGACTTTGGGTGACGATGCTGTAAAGCACTTTGAGACGATGTAATGTTGTGATAATGCGCTATACAAAAATAAATTTCTTGTTGTTGTTGAGAAACCCAAAAATGTGCAGGACTCTGGCCCTCCAGGCCTGGATTTGGGCTCCCCTGGTTTAAGGGATTCAGTGACCAATCAGTAATATTCTCTCATGAATATTAAGGAGTGTTCCAGAACCACCCTGTAAAAATGCATATTTTACACTTGGGGAGAGAGTCCGGTGTCACTGCCTACGGGTGTCGTCTTAGGACAATACTAACGAATCTCACACAGAAAACACAAACACTCACGGCATGTGCAAAAAGAGGAAATGCAAAGGATTCTTTTTTTGTGAAATTAAAGATGTATAACTACATCAGAATATATGTTAACCACCCTACACTCCCACATAAACACAAAGACAATATGAGCATAAAACGATTAAATGAATTGATAGTGTTTTGGTGATGATTCTGATATTTTCTTTCCCGTGTGGATGTTGTCTAAAACGACATGAAACTCATCTAAACACAAACATGGAAATCCATCTACACACAGTGCAAAAAGCCACACTCATCACAACAATTGTGTGAAAACAACCATAACATAGTATTCGTGGAATCATTAATAAAAACATGCAAACACACTTACATTTCTGTAAGCCCGGTCTGGTCCTGCACTCTCCACCGTGATCCACACTATAGGAGAAGCAGAATGACATACAGTCGAACCTCGTTACTACGTACCCCGGATACAACGTTTTCACCTTTTCAACGTACAGGTTTCTAATTCCCGTTTTTAGCCTGTGTATTATTCCAGTAGCAGCCATTGTTTACAGCGTACACCCTTACAGCGTAAACTTCGGTACAACATCCAAATTTCTAGAGAAAATACGAAAACTAACCATTGTTACAACGTACAGCGCTCAAATGCCAATTTGGATGCAAATGTTTATTTTCAAAATCCATTTTGACCAGCCGATGTGTATTTTCGTTGCCGTTTATCGCCGGCCGGCACTAAGTAATCATGAGTAATTTAAGGAAAATTTCAAGGATCCAAATGAGCTTTGTCGAATTATTTAACAAGTAATAATGTGTTCGTTTGTTTTGTAGTCAATTTAAGGGTCTGTTCTATTAAAGTTTTATCATTTACATGGATATTTCGTGAGTTCTTTCATCCATCTTGCACTAAGTGGTTACAACATTCTATGCTTATAACGTACATGTTTTTGAAATCCCGTCTTGTACGTAGTAACGAGGTTCGACTGTAGTACTGCTGTATCCATTTATTTATTGGTGCCTCTTCTTCACATACATGCATAAATATCTGTAGCGTGTCAGACACACACTCTGTACTCACTTCAGCTTCTCAAGTTTACAGCTGGGATCCTCCAGTACAGCAAAGAGCAGCTTCACTCCTGAGTCTCCTGGGTGATTGTAGCTCAGATCCAGCTCTCTCAGGTGTGAGGGGTTTGACCTCAGAGCTGAAGCCAGGGAAGAACAGCCGTCTTCTGTGACTCTACAGCCTGACAGCCTGCAGATAGACAGACAAAAATTCCACAATAAACACAATAAAATTCAACCAACCAGTTGAGTATAAAGAGTCACAGTCACAGTGTGCTCAACTGGTTGGTTGAAACAAAATCTGGGTCTGGATTTGTACTCCCTGGACCTGAAATCTCCACCTCTGCTTGATGTACCATTAACAACAGAAGAACTCCATAAGGTCCTCAACCAAATGCCTAACAACCAATCGCCAGACCGAATGGTTACCCTGCAGAAATCTATGCACATTTTTTTGGGACATATTATCTACAATCTTCAATAGACTGGTAAGAGAAATTAAACATACATCACAAATCCCATCACATATGAGCGCAGGGACCATTACAGTGTTACTGAAACCTGTTAAAGATCAAACACAACCCTCCAGTTACTAGCCATTACAGTGTTATTGAGACCTGATAAAGACCAAACACAACCCTCCAGTTACTAGCCATTACAGTGTTATTGAGACCTGATAAATACCAAACACAACCCTCCAGTTACAGGTCATTACAGTGTTATTGAGACCTGATAAAGTCCAAACACAACCCTCCAGTTACTGGCCATTACAGTGTTATTGAGACCTGATAAAGACCAAACACAACCCTCCAGTTACAGGCCATTACAGTGTTATTGAAACCTGATAAAGACCAAACACAACCCTCCAGTTACAGGCCATTACAGTGTCACTAAGACCTGATAAAGACCAAACACAACCCTCCAGTTACCGGCCATTACAGTGTTATTGAGACCTGATAAAGACCAAACACAACCCTCCAGTTACAGGCCATTACAGTGTTATTGAGACCTGATAAAGACCAAACACAACCCTCCAGTTACAGGCCATTACAGTGTTATTGAAACCTGATAAAGACCAAACACAACCCTCCAGTTACAGGCCATTACAGTGTCACTAAGACCTGATAAAGACCAAACACAACCCTCCAGTTACTAGCCATTACAGTGTTATTGAGACCTGATAAAGTCCAAACACAACCCTCCAGTTACTGGCCATTACAGTGTTATTGAGACCTGATAAAGACCAAACACAACCCTCCAGTTACAGGCCATTACAGTGTTATTGAAACCTGATAAAGACCAAACACAACCCTCCAGTTACAGGCCATTACAGTGTCACTAAGACCTGATAAAGACCAAACACAACCCTCCAGTTACCGGCCATTACAGTGTTATTGAGACCTGATAAAGACCAAACACTACCCTCCAGTTACAGGCCATTACAGTGTTATTGAGACCTGATAAAGACCAAACACAACCCTCCAGTTACAGGCCATTACAGTGTTATTGAGACCTGATAAAGACCAAACACAACCCTCCAGTTACCGGCCATTACAGTGTTATTGAGACCTGATAAAGACCAAACACAACCCTCCAGTTACAGGCCATTACAGTGTTATTGAGACCTGATAAAGTCCAAACACAACCCTCCAGTTACTGGCCATTACAGTGTTATTGAGACCTGATAAAGACCAAACACAACCCTCCAGTTACAGGCCATTACAGTGTTATTGAAACCTGATAAAGACCAAACACAACCCTCCAGTTACAGGCCATTACAGTGTTATTGAAACCTGATAAAGACCAAACACAACCCTCCAGTTACAGGCCATTACAGTGTCACTAAGACCTGATAAAGACCAAACACAACCCTCCAGTTACCGGCCATTACAGTGTTATTGAGACCTGATAAAGACCAAACACTACCCTCCAGTTACAGGCCATTACAGTGTTATTGAGACCTGATAAAGACCAAACACAACCCTCCAGTTACAGGCCATTACAGTGTTATTGAGACCTGATAAAGACCAAACACAACCCTCCAGTTACAGGCCATTACAGTGTTATTGAAACCTGATAAAGACCAAACACAACCCTCCAGTTACAGGCCATTACAGTGTCACTAAGACCTGATAAAGACCAAACACAACCCTCCAGTTACAGGCCATTACAGTGTTATTGAGACCTGATAAAGATCAAACACAACCCTCCAGTTACTAGCCATTACAGTGTTATTGAGACCTGATAAAGACCAAACACAACCCTCCAGTTACAGGCCATTACAGTGTTATTGAGACCTGATAAAGACCAAACACAACCCTCCAGTTACTAGCTATTACAGTGTTATTGAGACCTGATAAAGACCAAACACAACCCTCTAGTTACCAGCCATTACAGTGTTATTGAAACCTGATAAAGACCAAACACAACCCTCCAGTTACCCGCCACTCTCACTAATGAATACAGACTTGAAAATCATTACAAATGCTCTTGACACTCGTCATTATAATCCATCTTAATCAGACAAACTTCATCAAGACAAGACATGCCTCGGACAACATCCATAGATTATTTAGTCGATACTTCTCAGCATACCCATACTACAACCATGATTACATCATTAGATGCAGAAAAGCCATCTGACAGTCAGTTGGACATTCCTCTTTAATACATTGCATAGATTTGGCTTCGGAGAGTCGTTCACCCACTGGGTTAAAATACTGTACAGCTCAGCCAAAGCTACAGTGTCACAGATGGGATCACATCAGCTGCATTCACACTGCGACGGGGAAGACGGCCTGCATGCCCACTCTCTCCTTCATTGTTTTCCATCTTCATAGAAACACTTGTGGCAGCAATATGACAGAACAGTGAAATAAATGGAATTCATGCTAATAACAGTGCACCATGGGTGTCACAGATAATCATCTGCGTGCTATGTGGGCCTGTGTATATTTTAATGAATATTTCTGAATGGACCAAAGCGAACCTGATTGCTCCTTTGAAAGCCCTATATCTCCCTCTCACATTAAAACAATATTCTATCTGGGGTCTTACCAAGGAATTGTATAATCTTAGCATCAGCTCATTTAACTTAAACTCCACACACCTAGAGATGTAACCCAACATCCTATTGGCCTTTTTAATTGCTTCCCCACACTGGCGAGAGTGGGACATGGAAGCATCAACATACACACCGAAGTCTTTCTCATAATCAATTTCACTGGAACCCATAAAATATCTGTACTTTATATTTCTGCTACCTGCATGGATTACCTTACATTTATCTACATTAAATTTCATTTGCCAGGTATCAACCCAGTCACTAATTAAATCAAGATCCCGTTGTAGCCTCTGTCCTGCTCGGTCAGTATCTGCTACACCACCCACCTTGGTGTCATCTGCAAATGTAACCAGTTTACTGTATGCATTGGTGTCAATTTCATTAATATGAATTAGGAACAATAGTGGTCCTAAAATTGAACCCTGCGGTACCCCACTATGAACACAGGCTGACTGTGACATTGTGCCTCTAATAACATTGTGCCTGTTAACTAGTTTTCAATCCAAGCTGCTACAGTTCCTAAATTCCCTGCAGCTTTCAGCTTAAGTGAGAGCCATTTGAGGGGGACAACATCCAAGGCCTTCTGCAAATCTACGTACTTTATGTGATCAATTTCTCTTGTAGCCTCCTCAAAGAACTCAAGTAGATTAGTTGAACAGGATCTACCTCTCCTAAATACATGTTGGCTACCCCTCAGAATGTTATTTGTATCTGTCATGCCCGGCTTGTCCGATCCTCGTGTGTGCCACGCGCCCTGATTATCCACGTGTGCTTCCGCGATCTTGCCCAGCTGTCTCTGATTATTTTCTTGTCTATTTCAGTCCACGTCTTGCCCTGGTTTTTGTCCGTCATTGATGTTAGTCGATGTCAGATGTTTCCTGGTCTCCATTTCCCGAATAAATCCCCAGTTTTCCCCTTCTTCTGCCTGCCTGCCTCATCCCTGCCTGATTCTTCCTGCCCGCCTGCCTGTTCGCCTTACCCGTCCGATAACCCGTGATTCTGACAGTATCCAGGTAATATACCATTTTCACTTGGATTATAGCTTCCATTACTTTTACAATTATGCAAGATAAAGTAATTGGCCTATAGTTTGTTGGTTTACATCCATCCCCTTTTTTGAATATGGGCGTTATCTTAGCATACTTCCAATAAGAAGGTACCACACCCGCAGATAACGATTTCTGAAATAGTAAAGTTAAAGGTTGGCTAATAATATCCCTCATCTATTTTAAAATTATAGGTAAGATGCCATCAAGCCTCTGCGATTTATTTATTTTGAGCTTAGCCAGGCTTTGTACTACAGCAGCCTCAGTTGTACATACAGTGCCCTCCGCAATTAATGGTACCCCATTGTACAAGGGGTAACCCTTTTTATACAAATCTTTACAAGGGGTGCCAATAATTGTGGAGGGACTGGATATTGTTTATATACGACACTGTATTTGTACTTAATGGTGGTAAGTTAATCATGTCCTCTACTGTGAACACCCCTGTAAAATAATCATTAGACTCATTTACTATATCAATTTTCATTTTCAATTATAAGGCCCTTACTATCCTGCAGATGAGTGATTTCAGCTTTTAGAGCTCTTTTGGAGTGAAAATATTTGAAGAAACTTTTAATACCATCCTTAGCCTCCAATATAATCTTCCTTTCGACATTCCACTTACTGTAGCGAGTCTGATGTTATTTTTTGAGTCAACCTATAGACTTAGATACTCCTGCTTTATTTTGAAATCATTAGTTATGTTCTACCTTAGTATCTCCAGCGTACAGTGTGAAATACCCAGTAATACTCACCTCACTACCCCCAGTTTACAGTGTGGAATACCCAGTAAGACTGACCTCAGTATCTCCAGTTTACAGTGTAAATCCCCCAGTCCAGCAGAGAGCAGCTTCACTCCTGAGTCCTGCAGGTCATTGTCACTCAGGTCCAGCTCTCTCAGGGGTGAGAAGTTTGATCTGAAAGCTGAAGCTAGTGCCTCACAGCACTTCTCTGTGAGCTCACACCGGCCCACCCTTAAAAAAATTAAATACTTTTAAATCCACTTTTTACACTGTAGCACTGTATTCAAATGAGGAGAATAGGGACCATGACATAATGGATTTTCAGAAAACAATTAAATTACGAAAAATTATTTTAACAATCATCCCGATTCTGTTTAGTGTCCATTATTTTTTTGTCCATATCACGTTAAAGTCAGCATGTTTAACTGTAACAGTGCCATTAACTTTTCTAACCAAGACAAATGTTTTGCATGGATTATATGGTTGAATGGATGTTGCCTGCTTCACTGCTTAATGATTTCTAGCCTGGAACGAGGGCTGATAAGATTGTGGGATATAAGGAAGTAGGAGAAGAAAACAGAAGCTGTTTGTGTTTGTTTATCATGTAACTGCTGAAAGGCATTGTGGGTTTTCTTGGTGTCCAGTTACTTTTGTGCAAAATGCATATTCTGTACTCACTGCAGCTTCTCCAGTTTACAGCTGAGATCCTCCAGTGCAGCAGAGAGCAGCTTCACTCCTGAGTCTCCCGGGTGATTGTAGCTCAGATCCAGCTCTCTCAGGTGTGAGGGGTTTAACCTCAGAGCTGAAGCCAGGGAAGAACAGCCTTCTTCTGTGACTCTACAGCCTGACAGCCTGCAGACAGAGAGACAGAAACTCCCCAATAAATAATATCACCTCACCATTACAATTATTAAATAAATGTGATGCTCTAATAAATGTTTCAAGAATTACAGTTTAGAGCCCCCTCCTCCCTATCCCTTAGCTAATTGCTCACTATCTCCTCTTTATAGTGTGGAATAACCAGTAATACTGACCTCAGTATCTCCAGTTTACAGTGTGGAATACCCAGTAATACTGACCTCAGTATCTCCAGCGTACAGTGTAGAATACCCAGTAATACTGACCTCAGTATCCCCAGATTTAAGTGCGGAATACCCAGGAATACTGACCTCAGTATCTCTAGCGTACAGTGTGGAATACCCAGTAATACTGACCTCAGTATCCCCAGATTTAAGTGCGGAATACCCAGGAATACTGACCTCAGTATCTCCAGTTTACAGAGTGGAATACCCAGTAATACTGACGTCAGCATCTCCTCCTCATAGTGTGAAATACCCAGTAATACTGACCTCAGTATCCCCAGTTTACAGTGTGGAATACCTAACAATACTGACCTCATTACCCCCAGTTTACAGTGTGAAATACCCAGTAACACTAACCTCAGTATTCCCAGTTTACAGTGTGGTATACCCAGTAATACTGACCTCAGTACCCTCAGTTTACAGTGTGGAATACCCAGTAATACTGACCTCAGTATCCCCAGTTTACAGTGTAGAATACCTAGTAATACTGACCTCAATATCTCCAGTTTACAGTATAAATCCCCCAGTCCAGCAGAGAGCAGCTTCACTCCTGAATCCTTCAGGTTATTGTCACTCAGGTCCAGCTCTCTCAGGGGGGAAGAGTTTGATCTTAGAGCTGAAGACAGCACTTCACAGTGTTTATCTATGAGATTACAGCTGTTCAGCCTGAAACAGAAAACACTTTAAGACACAGACACATCCTACACATGAGTAAAATACAAAGCATTACAATAAGCATTTGTTTTCAGTATAATTAGCAGCACAGCTTACACTTCAAATGAATTATAGTCTGCAGAGTGTTCTGTGCGTCCTGACAATCTGCTGCAGTCATATGATCACTAATTGTGAGTCAGTGCATCTTTGCTCAAAACTAGAGGTAAAAACATTTAGAAGCTACAGCCAAAAATCACAGAATATACAGGAATATATAGGAACACATCAACAGCAAGATGGACGTGAACCTCCCATAACAGTCAGAGCAGTGCTTCCAGTGAAGTCCTTAGCCATCTTTCTGCCAGGTGTCCCTACACTCAACACGTATCACTGAAAGGAGGAGATGTGAACATTCCCAGCAGCTAATGCAGCAGCAACTGGCACTTGGATTCCTGATCCCATGAGTAAAATCCTTTTTCTCCCTGTATTGTTATACCTGGGAACATGTCAAATCACCAATTACGTCTGGGTGATATGACGATATTATCGGTAATGAGCGTAATCAGACAAGTATCCCGGTGTCGATATCTGACAATGACTAACCGGCGATTATCGTCTTTGCTGGGGAAACGCACTTAGGCTACATACAAAGCAAGATAACAGAAGGATTCATGATTTGCTTTCAGTTCAGCCTTCTAGCCTAAGATTCTGAAGCAGTTAAAAAGAAACATTGAGATTCAAGTGCAGCTTTCTGGTGGGAATTTTGAGCTTCCCAACTCTCTCTCTCTCTCTCTCATCTATCATTTCCGGTGCAAAGGTGCTGGTGCTTCTGCAATATTTCAGTCTGACCTAGGAGTGTCTGAGCAAAGTGCTTATAGCTTTAGCACATTTGAAATTCTTCTTCTTAGTCTTGCGGAATCATTTCTTTGTAGTTCTTCACCTCCAGTCACCATTGTTAATGTGTATAGACCGCCTGGTCCCTAACCTCCAATCAACAATGTTATTGTGTAGACCGTCTGGTGCCTAACCTTCAATCACCATTTCTAATGTGTATAGACCGCCTGGTCCCTAACCTCTAATCACCATTGTTATTGCACATAGACTACCTGGTCCTTAACCTCCAATCACCATTGTTAATGTGTATAGAATGGCTGGTCCCTGACCTCCAATCACCTTTATTATTGTGTATAGACCGTCTAGTCCCTAACCTCCAATCACCATTGCTACTGTGTATAGACCACCTGGTCCCTAACCTCTAATCACCATTCTTATTCTGTATAGACCGGCTGGTCCCTAACCTCCAATCACCATTCTTATTGTGTATAGACCGACTGGTCCCTAACCTCCAATCACCATTCTTATTGTGTATAGACCGGCTGGTCCCTAACCTCCAATCACCATTGTTATTGTGTATAGACCGGCTGGTCCCTAATCTCCAATCACCATTCTTATTGTGTATAGACCGGCTGGTCCCTAACCTCCAATCACCGTTCTTATTCTGTATAGACCGGCTGGTCCCTAACCTCCAATCACCATTCTAATTCTGTATAGACCACCTGGTCCCTAACCTCCAATCACCATTGTTATTGTGTATAGACCGGCTGTCCCTAACCTCCAATCACCATTCTTATTTTGTAAAGACCGGCTGGTCCCTAACCTCCAATCACCATTGTTATTGTGTATAGACCGCCTGGTCCCTAACCTCCAATCACCATTCTTATTGTGTATAGACCGGCTGGTCCCTAACCTCCAATCACCATTCTTATTCTGTATAGACCGGCTGGTCCCTAACCTCCAATCACCATTCTTATTCTGTATAGACCGGCTGGTCCCTAACCTCCAATCACCATTCTTATTCTTTATAGACCGGCTGGTCCCTAACCTCCAATCACCATTCTTATTGTTTATAGACCAGCTGGTCCCTAACCTCCAATCACCATTCTTATTCTGTATAGACCGGCTGATCACTAACCTCCAATCACCATTGTTATTGTGTATAGACCGGCTGTCCCTAACCTCCAATCACCATTCTTATTGTGTATAGACCGCCTGATCCCTAACCTCCAATCAGCATTGTTATTGTGTATAAATTGCCTGGTCTCTAACCTCCAATCACCATTGTTATTGTGTATAGACCGCCTGGTCCCTAACCTCTAATCACCATTCTTATTCTGTATAGACCGGCTGGTCCCTAACCTCCAATCACCATTGTTATTGTGTATAGACTGCCTGGTCCCTAACCTCCAATCACCATTGTTATTGTGTATAGACCGCCTGATCCCTAACCTCCAATCAGCATTGGTATTGTGTATAGATTGCCTGGTCTCTAATCTCCAATCACCATTGTTATTGTGTATAGACCGCCTGGTCCCTAACCTCTAATCACCATTTTTATTCTGTATAGACCGGCTGGTCCCTAACCTCCAATCACCATTGTTATTGTGCATATACCGGCTGGTCCCTGACCTCCAATCAGCATTGTTATTGTGTATAGACCGCCTGTTCCCTAACCTCTAATCACCATTCTTATTTTGTATAGATCGGCTGGTCCCAAACCTCCAATCACCATTGTTATTGTGTATAGACCGCCTGGTCCCTAACCTCCAATCACTATTGTTATTGTGAATAGACCGCCTGATCCCTAACCTCCAATCAGCATTATTATTGTGTATAGATTGCCTGGTCTCTAACCTACAATCACCATTGTTATTGTGTATACACCGCCTGGTCCCTAACCTCTAATCACCATTCTTATTCTGTATAGACCAGCTGGTCCCTAACCTCCAATCACCATTGTTATTGTGTATAGACTGCCTGGCCTTAACCTCCAATCACCATTGTTATTGTGTATAGACCGCCTGATCCCTAATCTCCAATCAGCATTGTTATTGTGTATAGACCGCCTGGTCCCTATCCTCCAATCACCATTTTTATTGTGTATAGACCGCCTGGTCCCTAACCTCCAATCAACATTCTTATTGTGTATAGACCGGCTGGTCCCTAACCTCCAATCACCATTCTAATTCTGTATAGACCGGCTGGTCCCTAACCTCCAATCACCATTCTTATTCTTTATAGACCGGCTGGTCCCTAACCTCCAATCACCATTCTTATTGTTTATAGACCAGCTGGTCCCTAACCTCCAATCACCATTCTTATTCTGTATAGACCGGCTGATCACTAACCTCCAATCACCATTCTTATTCTGTATAGACCGGCTGATCACTAACCTCCAATCACCATTGTTATTGTGTATAGACCGGCTGTCCCTAACCTCCAATCACCATTCTTATTGTGTAAAGACCGGCTGGTCCCTAACCTCAAATCACCATTGTTATTGTGTATAGACCACCTGGTCCCTAACCTCCAATCACCATTCTTATTGTGCATAGACTGGCTGGTCCCTAACCTCCAATCACCATTGTTATTGTATATAGACCGCCTGATCCCTAACCTCCAATCACCATTGTTATTCTGTATAGACCGGCTGGTCCCTAACCTCCAATCACCATTCTTATTCTGTATAGACCGGCTGGTCCCTAACCTCCAATCACCATTCTTATTCTGTATAGACCGGCTGGTCCCTAACCTCCAATCACCATTGTTATTGTGTATAGACCGGCTGGTCCCTAACCTCCAATCACCATTCTTATTCTGTATAGACCGGGTGGTCCCTAACCTCCAATCACCATTCTTATTGTGTATAGACCGGCTGGTCCCTAACCTCGAATCACCTTTGTTATTGTGTATAGACCGGCTGGTCCCTGACCTCCAATCACTTTTATTATTGTGTATAGACCGTCTAGTCCCTAACCTCCAATCACCATTGCTACTGTGTATAGATCGCCTGGTCCCTAACCTCGAAGCACCATTGTTATTGTGTATAGACCGTCTAGTCCCTAACCTCCAATCACCATTGCTACTGTGTATAGACCGGCTGTTCCCTAACCTCTAATCACCATTCTTATTCTGTATAGACCGGCTGGTCCCTAACCTCCAATCACCATTGTTATTGTGTATAGACCGCCTGGTCCCTAACCGCCAATCACCATTCTTATAGTGTATAGACCGCCTGATCCCTAACCTCCAATCACCATTTTTATTGTGTATAGACCGCCTGGTCCCTAACCTCCAATCACCATTCTTATTGTGTATAGACCGGCTGGTCCCTAACCTCCAATCACCATTCTTATTCTGTATAGACCGGCTGGTCCCTAACCTCCAATCACCATTCTTATTCTGTATAGACCGGCTGGTCCCTAACCTCCAATCACCATTCTTATTCTTTATAGACCGGCTGGTCCCTAACCTCCAATCACCATTCTTATTGTTTATAGACCAGCTGGTCCCTAACCTCCAATCACCATTCTTATTCTGTATAGACCGGCTGATCACTAACCTCCAATCACCATTGTTATTGTGTATAGACCGGCTGTCCCTAACCTCCAATCACCATTCTTATTGTGTAAAGACCGCCTGGTCCCTAACCTCCAATCACCATTGTTATTGTGTATAGACGGCCTGATCCCTAACCTCCAATCAGCATTGTTATTGTGTATAAATTGCCTGGTCTCTAACCTCCAATCACCATTGTTATTGTGTATAGACCGCCTGGTCCCTAACCTCTAATCACCATTCTTATTCTGTATAGACCGGCTGGTCCCTAACCTCCAATCACCATTGTTATTGTGTATAGACTGCCTGGTCCCTAACCTCCAATCACCATTGTTATTGTGTATAGACCGCCTGATCCCTAACCTCCAATCAGCATTGGTATTGTGTATAGATTGCCTGGTCTCTAACCTCCAATCACCATTGTTATTGTGTATAGACCGCCTGGTCCCTAACCTCTAATCACCATTTTTATTCTGTATAGACCGGCTGGTCCCTAACCTCCAATCACCATTGTTATTGTGCATATACCGGCTGGTCCCTGACCTCCAATCAGCATTGTTATTGTGTATAGACCGCCTGTTCCCTAACCTCTAATCACCATTCTTATTTTGTATAGACCGGCTGGTCCCAAACCTCCAATCACCATTGTTATTGTGTATAGACCGCCTGGTCCCTAACCTCCAATCACTATTGTTATTGTGAATAGACCGCCTGATCCCTAACCTCCAATCAGCATTATTATTGTGTATAGATTGCCTGGTCTCTAACCTACAATCACCATTGTTATTGTGTATACACCGCCTGGTCCCTAACCTCTAATCACCATTCTTATTCTGAATAGACCAGCTGGTCCCTAACCTCCAATCACCATTGTTATTGTGTATAGACCGCCTGGCCTTAACCTCCAATCACCATTGTTATTGTGTATAGACCGCCTGATCCCTAATCTCCAATCAGCATTGTTATTGTGTATAGACCGCCTGGTCCCTATCCTCCAATCACCATTTTTATTGTGTATAGACCGCCTGGTCCCTAACCTCCAATCAACATTCTTATTGTGTATAGACCGGCTGGTCCCTAACCTCCAATCACCATTCTAATTCTGTATAGACCGGCTGGTCCCTAACCTCCAATCACCATTCTTATTCTTTATAGACGGGCTGGTCCCTAACCTCCAATCACCATTCTTATTGTTTATAGACCAGCTGGTCCCTAACCTCCAATCACCATTCTTATTCTGTATAGACCGGCTGATCACTAACCTCCAATCACCATTGTTATTGTGTATAGACCGGCTGTCCCTAACCTCCAATCACCATTCTTATTGTGTAAAGACCGGCTGGTCCCCAACCCCCAATCACCATTGCTATTGTGTATAGACCACCTGGTCCCTAACCTCCAATCACCATTCTTATTCTGTATAGACCGGCTGATCACTAACCTCCAATCACCATTGTTATTGTGTATAGACCGGCTGTCCCTAACCTCCAATCACCATTCTTATTGTGTAAAGACCGGCTGGTCCCTAACCTCCAATCACCATTGTTATTGTGTATAGACCACCTGGTCCCTAACCTCCAATCACCATTCTTATTGTGCATAGACTGGCTGGTCCCTAACCTCCAATCACCATTGTTATTGTATATAGACCGCCTGATCCCTAACCTCCAATCAGCATTGTTATTGTGTATAGATTGCCTGGTCCCTAACCTCCAATCACCATTGTTATTCTGTATAGACCGGCTGGTCCCTAACCTCCAATCACCATTCTTATTCTGTATAGACCGGCTGGTCCCTAACCTCCAATCACCATTGTTATTGTGTATAGACCGGCTGGTCCTTATCCTCCAATCACCATTCTTATTGTGTATAGACCGGCTGGTCCCTAACCTCCAATCACCATTCTTATTCTGTATAGACCGGCTGGTCCCTAACCTCCAATCACCATTCTTATTCTGTATATACCGCCTGATCCCTAACCTCCAATCAGCATTGTTATTGTGTATATATTGCCTGGTCCCTAACCTCCAATCACCATTGTTATTGTGTATAGACCGGCTGGTCCCTAACCTCCAATCACCATTCTTATTGTGTATAGACCGGCGGGTCCCTAACCTCCAATCACCATTCTTATTCTGTATAGACCGGCAGGTCCCTAACCTCCAATCACCATTCTTATTCTGTATAGACCGCCTGATACCTAACCTCCAATCAGCATTGTTATTGTATATAGATTGCCTGGTCACTAACCTCCAATCACCATTGTTATTCTGTATAGACCGGCTGGTCCCTAACCTCCAATCACCATTCTTATTCTGTATAGACCGGCTCGTCCCTAACCTCCAATCATCATTGTTATTGTGTATAGACCGGCTGGTCCCTAACCTCCAATCACCATTCTTATTGTGTATAGACCGGCTGGTCCCTAACCTCCAATCACCATTCTTATTCTGTATAGACCGGCTGTCCCTAACCTCCAATCACCATTCTTATTGTGTAAAGACCGGCTGGTCCCTAACGTCCAATCACCATTGTTATTGTGTATAGACCACCTGGTCCCTAACCTCCAATCACCATTCTTATTGTGCATAGACTGGCTGGTCCCTAACCTCCAATCACCATTGTTATTGTATATAGACCGCCTGATCCCTAACCTCCAATCAGCATTGTTATTGTGTATAGATTGCCTGGTCCCTAACCTCCAATCACCATTGTTATTCTGTATAGACCGGCTGGTCCCTAACCTCCAATCACCATTCTTATTCTGTATAGACCGGCTGGTCCCTAACCTCCAATCACCATTGTTATTGTGTATAGACCGGCTGGTCCTTATCCTCCAATCACCATTCTTATTGTGTATAGACCGGCTGGTCCCTAACCTCCAATCACCATTCTTATTCTGTATATACCGCCTGATCCCTAACCTCCAATCAGCATTGTTATTGTGTATATATTGCCTGGTCCCTAACCTCCAATCACCATTGTTATTGTGTATAGACCGGCTGGTCCCTAACCTCCAATCACCATTCTTATTGTGTATAGACCGGCTGGTCCCTATCCTCCAATCACCATTCTTATTCTGTATAGACCGGCAGGTCCCTAACCTCCAATCACCATTCTTATTCTGTAAAGACCGGCTGGTCCCCAACCTCCAATCACCATTGCTATTGTGTATAGACCACCTGGTCCCTAACCTCCAATCACCATTCTTATTCTGTATAGACCGGCTGATCACTAACCTCCAATCACCATTGTTATTGTGTATAGACCACCTGGTCCCTAACCTCCAATCACCATTCTTATTGTGCATAGACTGGCTGGTCCCTAACCTCCAATCACCATTGTTATTGTATATAGACCGCCTGATCCCTAACCTCCAATCAGCATTGTTATTGTGTATAGATTGCCTGGTCCCTAACCTCCAATCACCATTGTTATTCTGTATAGACCGGCTGGTCCCTAACCTCCAATCACCATTCTTATTCTGTATAGACCGGCTGGTCCCTAACCTCCAATCACCATTGTTATTGTGTATAGACCGGCTGGTCCTTATCCTCCAATCACCATTCTTATTGTGTATAGACCGGCTGGTCCCTAACCTCCAATCACCATTCTTATTCTGTATATACCGCCTGATCCCTAACCTCCAATCAGCATTGTTATTGTGTATATATTGCCTGGTCCCTAACCTCCAATCACCATTGTTATTGTGTATAGACCGGCTGGTCCCTAACCTCCAATCACCATTCTTATTGTGTATAGACCGGCTGGTCCCTAACCTCCAATCACCATTCTTATTCTGTATAGACCGGCAGGTCCCTAACCTGCAATCACCATTCTTATTCTGTATAGACCGCCTGATACCTAACCTCCAATCAGCATTGTTATTGTATATAGATTGCCTGGTCCCTAACCTCCAATCACCATTGTTATTCTGTATAGACCGGCTGGTCCCTAACCTCCAATCACCATTCTTATTCTGTATAGACCGGCTCGTCCCTAACCTCCAATCATCATTGTTATTGTGTATAGACCGGCTGGTCCCTAACCTCCAATCACCATTCTTATTGTGTATAGACCGGCTGGTCCCTAACCTCCAATCACCATTCTTATTCTGTATAGACCGGGTGGTCCCTAACCTCCAATCACCATTCTTATTGTGTATAGACCGGCTGGTCCCTAACCTCGAATCACCATTGTTATTGTGTATAGACCGGCTGGTCCCTGACCTCCAATCACCATTGCTATTGTGTATAGACTGCCTGGTCCCTAACCTCGAATCACCATTGTTATTGTGTATAGACCGGCTGGTCCCTGGCCTCCAATAACCTTTTTTATTGTGTATAGACCGTCTAGTCCCTAACCTCCAATCACCATTGCTACTGTTTATAGACCGCCTGTTCCCTAACCTCCAATCACCATTCTTATTCTGTATAGACCAGCTGGTCCCTAACCTCCAATCACCATTGTTATTGTGTATAGACCGCCTGGTCCATAACCTCCAATCACCATTGTTATTGTGTATAGACCGCCTGGTCCCTAACCTCCAATCACCATTTTTATTGTGTATAGTTCGCTTGGTCCCTAACCTCCAATCACCATTCTTATTGTGTATAGACCGGCTGGTCCCTAACCTCCAATCACCATTCTTATTCTGTAAAGACCGGCTGGTCCCCAACCTCCAATCACCATTGCTATTGTGTATAGACCACCTGGTCCATAACCTCCAATCACCATTGTTATTGTGTATAGACCGCCTGGTCCCTAACCTCCAATCACCATTTTTATTGTGTATAGTTCGCTTGGTCCCTAACCTCCAATCACCATTCTTATTGTGTATAGACCGGCTGGTCCCTAACCTCCAATCACCATTCTTATTCTGTAAAGACCGGCTGGTCCCCAACCTCCAATCACCATTGCTATTGTGTATAGACCACCTGGTCCCTAACCTCCAATCACCATTCTTATTCTGTATAGACCGGCTGATCACTAACCTCCAATCACCATTGTTATTGTGTATAGACCACCTGGTCCCTAACCTCCAATCACCATTCTTATTGTGCATAGACTGGCTGGTCCCTAACCTCCAATCACCATTGTTATTGTATATAGACCGCCTGATCCCTAACCTCCAATCAGCATTGTTATTGTGTATAGATTGCCTGGTCCCTAACCTCCAATCACCATTGTTATTCTGTATAGACCGGCTGGTCCCTAACCTCCAATCACCATTCTTATTCTGTATAGACCGGCTGGTCCCTAACCTCCAATCACCATTGTTATTGTGTATAGACCGGCTGGTCCTTATCCTCCAATCACCATTCTTATTGTGTATAGACCGGCTGGTCCCTAACCTCCAATCACCATTCTTATTCTGTATATACCGCCTGATCCCTAACCTCCAATCAGCATTGTTATTGTGTATAGATTGCCTGGTCCCTAACCTCCAATCACCATTGTTATTGTGTATAGACCGGCTGGTCCCTAACCTCCAATCACCATTCTTATTGTGTATAGACCGGCTGGTCCCTAACCTCCAATCACCATTCTTATTCTGTATAGACCGGCAGGTCCCTAACCTCCAATCACCATTCTTATTCTGTATAGACCGCCTGATACCTAACCTCCAATCAGCATTGTTATTGTATATAGATTGCCTGGTCCCTAACCTCCAATCACCATTGTTATTCTGTATAGACCGGCTGGTCCCTAACCTCCAATCACCATTCTTATTCTGTATAGACCGGCTCGTCCCTAACCTCCAATCATCATTGTTATTGTGTATAGACCGGCTGGTCCCTAACCTCCAATCACCATTCTTATTTTGTATAGACCGGCTGGTCCCTACCCTCCAATCACCATTCTTATTCTGTATAGACCGGGTGGTCCCTAACCTCCAATCACCATTCTTATTGTGTATAGACCGGCTGGTCCCTAACCTCGAATCACCATTGTTATTGTGTATAGACCGGCTGGTCCCTGACCTCCAATCACCATTGCTACTGTGTATAGATCGCCTGGTCCCTAACCTCGAAGCACCATTGTTATTGTGTATCGACCGGCTGGTCCCTGGCCTCCAATCACCTTTATTATTGTGTATAGACCGTCTAGTCCCTAACCTCCAATCACCATTGCTACTGTGTATAGACCGGCTGTTCCCTAACCTCTAATCACCATTCTTATTCTGTATAGACCGGCTGGTCCCTAACCTCCAATCACCCTTGTTATTGTGTATAGACTGCCTGGTCCCTAACCGCCAATCACCATTGTTATAGTGTATAGACCGCCTGATCCCTAACCTCCAATCACCATTTTTATTGTGTATAGACCGCCTGGTCCCTAACCTCCAATCACCATTCTTATTGTGTATAGACCGGCTGGTCCCTAACCTCCAATCACCATTCTTATTCTGTATAGACCGGCTGGTCCCTAACCTCCAATCAACATTCTTATTCTTTATAGACCGGCTGGTCCCTAACCTCCAATCACCATTCTTATTGTTTATAGACCAGCTGGTCCCTAACCTCCAATCACCATTCTTATTCTGTATAGACCGGCTGATCACTAACCTCCAATCACCATTGTTATTGTGTATAGACCAGCTGTCCCTAACCTCCAATCACCATTCTTATTGTGTAAAGACCGCCTGGTCCCTAACCTCCAATCACCATTGTTATTGTGTATAGACCGCCTGATCCCTAACCTCCAATCAGCATTGTTATTGTGTATAAATTGCCTGGTCTCTAACCTCCAATCACCATTGTTATTGTGTATAGACCGCCTGGTCCCTAACCTCTAATCACCATTCTTATTCTGTATTGACCGGCTGGTCCCTAACCTCCAATCACCATTGTTATTCTGTATTGACCGGCTGGTCCCTAACCTCCAATCACCATTGTTATTGTGTATAGACTGCCTGGTCCCTAACCTCCAATCACCATTGTTATTCTGTATAGACCGGCTGGTCCCTAACCTCCAATCACCATTCTTATTCTGTATAGACCGGCTCGTCCCTAACCTCCAATCATCATTGTTATTGTGTATAGACCGGCTGGTCCCTAACCTCCAATCACCATTCTTATTGTGTATAGACCGGCTGGTCCCTAACCTCCAATCACCATTCTTATTCTGTATAGACCGGCTGTCCCTAACCTCCAATCACCATTCTTATTGTGTAAAGACCGGCTGGTCCCTAACGTCCAATCACCATTGTTATTGTGTATAGACCACCTGGTCCCTAACCTCCAATCACCATTCTTATTGTGCATAGACTGGCTGGTCCCTAACCTCCAATCACCATTGTTATTGTATATAGACCGCCTGATCCCTAACCTCCAATCAGCATTGTTATTGTGTATAGATTGCCTGGTCCCTAACCTCCAATCACCATTGTTATTCTGTATAGACCGGCTGGTCCCTAACCTCCAATCACCATTCTTATTCTGTATAGACCGGCTGGTCCCTAACCTCCAATCACCATTGTTATTGTGTATAGACCGGCTGGTCCTTATCCTCCAATCACCATTCTTATTGTGTATAGACCGGCTGGTCCCTAACCTCCAATCACCATTCTTATTCTGTATATACCGCCTGATCCCTAACCTCCAATCAGCATTGTTATTGTGTATATATTGCCTGGTCCCTAACCTCCAATCACCATTGTTATTGTGTATAGACCGGCTGGTCCCTAACCTCCAATCACCATTCTTATTGTGTATAGACCGGCTGGTCCCTAACCTCCAATCACCATTCTTATTCTGTATAGACCGGCAGGTCCCTAACCTCCAATCACCATTCTTATTCTGTATAGACCGCCTGATACCTAACCTCCAATCAGCATTGTTATTGTATATAGATTGCCTGGTCCCTAACTTCCAATCACCATTGTTATTCTGTATAGACCGGCTGGTCCCTAACCTCCAATCACCATTCTTATTCTGTATAGACCGGCTCGTCCCTAACCTCCAATCATCATTGTTATTGTGTATAGACCGGCTGGTCCCTAACCTCCAATCACCATTCTTATTGTGTATAGACCGGCTGGTCCCTAACCTCCAATCACCATTCTTATTCTGTATAGACCGGGTGGTCCCTAACCTCCAATCACCATTCTTATTGTGTATAGACCGGCTGGTCCCTAACCTCGAATCACCATTGTTATTGTGTATAGACCGGCTGGTCCCTGACCTCCAATCACCATTGCTATTGTGTATAGACTGCCTGGTCCCTAACCTCGAATCACCATTGTTATTGTGTATAGACCGGCTGGTCCCTGGCCTCCAATAACCTTTATTATTGTGTATAGACCGTCTAGTCCCTAACCTCCAATCACCATTGCTACTGTTTATAGACCGCCTGTTCCCTAACCTCCAATCACCATTCTTATTCTGTATAGACCAGCTGGTCCCTAACCTCCAATCACCATTGTTATTGTGTATAGACCGCCTGGTCCATAACCTCCAATCACCATTGTTATTGTGTATAGACCGCCTGGTCCCTAACCTCCAATCACCATTTTTATTGTGTATAGTTCGCTTGGTCCCTAACCTCCAATCACCATTCTTATTGTGTATAGACCGGCTGGTCCCTAACCTCCAATCACCATTCTTATTCTGTAAAGACCGGCTGGTCCCCAACCTCCAATCACCATTGCTATTGTGTATAGACCACCTGGTCCCTAACCTCCAATCACCATTCTTATTCTGTATAGACCGGCTGATCACTAACCTCCAATCACCATTGTTATTGTGTATAGACCGGCTGTCCCTAACCTCCAATCACCATTCTTATTGTGTAAAGACCGGCTGGTCCCTAACCTCCAATCACCATTGTTATTGTGTATAGACCACCTGGTCCCTAACCTCCAATCACCATTCTTATTGTGCATAGACTGGCTGGTCCCTAACCTCCAATCACCATTGTTATTGTATATAGACCGCCTGATCCCTAACCTCCAATCAGCATTGTTATTGTGTATAGATTGCCTGGTCCCTAACCTCCAATCACCATTGTTATTCTGTATAGACCGGCTGGTCCCTAACCTCCAATCACCATTCTTATTCTGTATAGACCGGCTGGTCCCTAACCTCCAATCACCATTCTTATTGTTTATAGACCAGCTGGTCCCTAACCTCCAATCACCATTCTTATTCTGTATAGACCGGCTGATCACTAACCTCCAATCACCATTGTTATTGTGTATAGACCGGCTGTCCCTAACCTCCAATCACCATTCTTATTGTGTAAAGACCGCCTGGTCCCTAACCTCCAATCACCATTGTTATTGTGTATAGACCGCCTGATCCCTAACCTCCAATCAGCATTGTTATTGTGTATAAATTGCCTGGTCTCTAACCTCCAATCACCATTGTTATTGTGTATAGACCGCCTGGTCCCTAACCTCTAATCACCATTCTTATTCTGTATTGACCGGCTGGTCCCTAACCTCCAATCACCATTGTTATTCTGTATTGACCGGCTGGTCCCTAACCTCCAATCACCATTGTTATTGTGTATAGACTGCCTGGTCCCTAACTTCCAATCACCATTGTTATTCTGTATAGACCGGCTGGTCCCTAACCTCCAATCACCATTCTTATTCTGTATAGACCGGCTCGTCCCTAACCTCCAATCATCATTGTTATTGTGTATAGACCGGCTGGTCCCTAACCTCCAATCACCATTCTTATTGTGTATAGACCGGCTGGTCCCTAACCTCCAATCACCATTCTTATTCTGTATAGACCGGCTGTCCCTAACCTCCAATCACCATTCTTATTGTGTAAAGACCGGCTGGTCCCTAACGTCCAATCACCATTGTTATTGTGTATAGACCACCTGGTCCCTAACCTCCAATCACCATTCTTATTGTGCATAGACTGGCTGGTCCCTAACCTCCAATCACCATTGTTATTGTATATAGACCGCCTGATCCCTAACCTCCAATCAGCATTGTTATTGTGTATAGATTGCCTGGTCCCTAACCTCCAATCACCATTGTTATTCTGTATAGACCGGCTGGTCCCTAACCTCCAATCACCATTCTTATTCTGTATAGACCGGCTGGTCCCTAACCTCCAATCACCATTGTTATTGTGTATAGACCGGCTGGTCCTTATCCTCCAATCACCATTCTTATTGTGTATAGACCGGCTGGTCCCTAACCTCCAATCACCATTCTTATTCTGTATATACCGCCTGATCCCTAACCTCCAATCAGCATTGTTATTGTGTATATATTGCCTGGTCCCTAACCACCAATCACCATTGTTATTGTGTATAGACCGGCTGGTCCCTAACCTCCAATCACCATTCTTATTGTGTATAGACCGGCTGGTCCCTAACCTCCAATCACCATTCTTATTCTGTATAGACCGGCAGGTCCCTAACCTCCAATCACCATTCTTATTCTGTATAGACCGCCTGATACCTAACCTCCAATCAGCATTGTTATTGTATATAGATTGCATGGTCCCTAACTTCCAATCACCATTGTTATTCTGTATAGACCGGCTGGTCCCTAACCTCCAATCACCATTCTTATTCTGTATAGACCGGCTCGTCACTAACCTCCAATCATCATTGTTATTGTGTATAGACCGGCTGGTCCCTAACCTCCAATCACCATTCTTATTGTGTATAGACCGGCTGGTCCCTAACCTCCAATCACCATTCTTATTCTGTATAGACCGGGTGGTCCCTAACCTCCAATCACCATTCTTATTGTGTATAGACCGGCTGGTCCCTAACCTCGAATCACCATTGTTATTGTGTATAGACCGGCTGGTCCCTGACCTCCAATCACCATTGCTATTGTGTATAGACTGCCTGGTCCCTAACCTCGAATCACCATTGTTATTGTGTATAGACCGGCTGGTCCCTGGCCTCCAATAACCTTTATTATTGTGTATAGACCGTCTAGTCCTTACCTCCAATCACCATTGCTACTGTTTATAGACCGCCTGTTCCCTAACCTCCAATCACCATTCTTATTCTGTATAGACCAGCTGGTCCCTAACCTCCAATCACCATTGTTATTGTGTATAGACCGCCTGGTCCATAACCTCCAATCACCATTGTTATTGTGTATAGACCGCCTGGTCCCTAACCTCCAATCACCATTTTTATTGTGTATAGTTCGCTTGGTCCCTAACCTCCAATCACCATTGTTATTGTGTATAGACCGGCTGTCCCTAACCTCCAATCACCATTCTTATTGTGTAAAGACCGGCTGGTCCCTAACCTCCAATCACCATTGTTATTGTGTATAGACCACCTGGTCCCTAACCTCCAATCACCATTCTTATTGTGCATAGACTGGCTGGTCCCTAACCTCCAATCACCATTGTTATTGTATATAGACCGCCTGATCCCTAACCTCCAATCAGCATTGTTATTGTGTATAGATTGCCTGGTCCCTAACCTCCAATCACCATTGTTATTCTGTATAGACCGGCTGGTCCCTAACCTCCAATCACCATTCTTATTCTGTATAGACCGGCTGGTCCCTAACCTCCAATCACCATTGTTATTGTGTATAGACCGGCTGGTCCTTATCCTCCAATCACCATTCTTATTGTGTATAGACCGGCTGGTCCCTAACCTCCAATCACCATTCTTATTCTGTATATACCGCCTGATCCCTAACCTCCAATCAGCATTGTTATTGTGTATAGATTGCCTGGTCCCTAACCTCCAATCACCATTGTTATTGTGTATAGACCGGCTGGTCCCTAACCTCCAATCACCATTCTTATTGTGTATAGACCGGCTGGTCCCTAACCTCCAATCACCATTCTTATTCTGTATAGACCGGCAGGTCCCTAACCTCCAATCACCATTCTTATTCTGTATAGACCGCCTGATACCTAACCTCCAATCAGCATTGTTATTGTATATAGATTGCCTGGTCCCTAACCTCCAATCACCATTGTTATTCTGTATAGACCGGCTGGTCCCTAACCTCCAATCACCATTCTTATTCTGTATAGACCGGCTCGTCCCTAACCTCCAATCATCATTGTTATTGTGTATAGACCGGCTGGTCCCTAACCTCCAATCACCATTCTTATTTTGTATAGACCGGCTGGTCCCTAACCTCCAATCACCATTCTTATTCTGTATAGACCGGGTGGTCCCTAACCTCCAATCACCATTCTTATTGTGTATAGACCGGCTGGTCCCTAACCTCGAATCACCATTGTTATTGTGTATAGACCGGCTGGTCCCTGACCTCCAATCACCATTGCTACTGTGTATAGATCGCCTGGTCCCTAACCTCGAAGCACCATTGTTATTGTGTATCGACCGGCTGGTCCCTGGCCTCCAATCACCTTTATTATTGTGTATAGACCGTCTAGTCCCTAACCTCCAATCACCATTGCTACTGTGTATAGACCGGCTGTTCCCTAACCTCTAATCACCATTCTTATTCTGTATAGACCGGCTGGTCCCTAACCTCCAATCACCATTGTTATTGTGTATAGACTGCCTGGTCCCTAACCGCCAATCACCATTGTTATAGTGTATAGACCGCCTGATCCCTAACCTCCAATCACCATTTTTATTGTGTATAGACCGCCTGGTCCCTAACCTCCAATCACCATTCTTATTGTGTATAGACCGGCTGGTCCCTAACCTCCAATCACCATTCTTATTCTGTATAGACCGGCTGGTCCCTAACCTCCAATCACCATTCTTATTCTTTATAGACCGGCTGGTCCCTAACCTCCAATCACCATTCTTATTGTTTATAGACCAGCTGGTCCCTAACCTCCAATCACCATTCTTATTCTGTATAGACCATCTGATCACTAACCTCCAATCACCATTGTTATTGTGTATAGACCGGCTGTCCCTAACCTCCAATCACTATTCTTATTGTGTAAAGACCGCCTGGTCCCTAACCTCCAATCACCATTGTTATTGTGTATAGACCGCCTGATCCCTAACCTCCAATCAGCATTGTTATTGTGTATAAATTGCCTGGTCTCTAACCTCCAATCACCATTGTTATTGTGTATAGACCGCCTGGTCCCTAACCTCTAATCACCATTCTTATTCTGTATTGACCGGCTGGTCCCTAACCTCCAATCACCATTGTTATTCTGTATTGACCGGCTGGTCCCTAACCTCCAATCACCATTGTTATTGTGTATAGACTGCCTGGTCCCTAACCTCCAATCACCATTGTTATTGTGTATAGACCGCCTGATCCCTAACCTCCAATCAGCATTGGTATTGTGTATAGATTGCCTGGTCTCTAACCTCCAATCACCATTGTTATTGTGTATAGACCGCCTGGTCCCTAACCTCTAATCACCATTTTTATTCTGTATAGACCGGCTGGTCCCTAACCTCCAATCACCATTGTTATTGTGCATATACCGGCTGGTCCCTGACCTCCAATCACTATTGTTATTGTGAATAGACCGCCTGATCCCTAACCTCCAATCAGCATTATTATTGTGTATAGATTGCCTGGTCTCTAACCTCCAATCACCATTCTTATTTTGTATAGACCGGCTGGTCCCTAACCTCCAATCACCATTCTTATTCTTTATAGACCGGCTGGTCCCTAACCTCCAATCACCATTATTATTGTTTATAGACCAGCTGGTCCCTAACCTCCAATCACCATTCTTATTCTGTATAGACCGGCTGATCACTAACCTCCAATCACCATTGTTATTGTGTATAGACCGGCTGTCCCTAACCTCCAATCACCATTCTTATTGTGTATAGACCGGCTGGTCCCTGACCTCCAATCACCATTGCTACTGTGTATAGACTGCCTGGTCCCTAACCTCGAATCACCATTGTTATTGTGTATAGACCGGCTGGTCCCTGGCCTCCAATAACCTTTATTATTGTGTATAGACCGTCTAGTCCCTAACCTCCAATCACCATTGCTACTGTTTATAGACCGCCTGTTCCCTAACCTCCAATCACCATTCTTATTCTGTGTAGACCAGCTGGTCCCTAACCTCCAATCACCATTGTTATTGTGTATAGACCGCCTGGTCCCTAACCTCCAATCACCATTGTTATTGTGTATAGACCGCCTGGCCTTAACCTCCAATCACCATTGTTATTGTGTATAGACCTCCTGATCCCTAATCTACAATCACCATTGTTATTGTGTATAGACCGCCTGATCCCTAATCTCCAATCAGCATTGTTATTGTGTATAGACCGCCTGGTCCCTATCCTCCAATCACCATTTTTATTGTGTATAGACCGCCTGGTCCCTAACCTCCAATCAACATTCTTATTGTGTATAGACCGGCTGGTCCCTAACCTCCAATCACCATTCTAATTCTGTATAGACTGGCTGGTCCCTAACCTCCAATCACCATTCTTATTCTTTATAGACCGGCTGGTCCCTAACCTCCAATCACCATTCTTATTGTTTATAGACCAGCTGGTCCCTAACCTCCAATCACCATTCTTATTCTGTATAGACCGGCTGATCACTAACCTCCAATCACCATTGTTATTGTGTATAGACCGGCTGTCCCTAACCTCCAATCACCATTCTTATTCTGTAAAGACCGGCTGGTCCCCAACCTCCAATCACCATTGCTATTGTGTATAGACCACCTGGTCCCTAACCTCCAATCACCATTCTTATTCTGTATAGACCGGCTGATCCCTAACCTCCAATCACCATTCTTATTGTGTATAGACCGGCTGGTCCCTGACCTCCAATCACCATTGCTACTGTGTATAGACTGCCTGGTCCCTAACCTCGAATCACCATTGTTATTGTGTATAGACCGGCTGGTCCCTGGCCTCCAATAACCTTTATTATTGTGTATAGACCGTCTAGTCCCTAACCTCCAATCACCATTGCTACTGTTTATAGACCGCCTGTTCCCTAACCTCCAATCACCATTCTTATTCTGTGTAGACCAGCTGGTCCCTAACCTCCAATCACCATTGTTATTGTGCATATACCGGCTGGTCCCTGACCTCCAATCACTATTGTTATTGTGAATAGACCGCCTGATCCCTAACCTCCAATCAGCATTATTATTGTGTATAGATTGCCTGGTCTCTAACCTCCAATCACCATTCTTATTTTGTATAGACCGGCTGGTCCCTAACCTCCAATCACCATTCTTATTCTTTATAGACCGGCTGGTCCCTAACCTCCAATCACCATTATTATTGTTTATAGACCAGCTGGTCCCTAACCTCCAATCACCATTCTTATTCTGTATAGACCGGCTGATCACTAACCTCCAATCACCATTGTTATTGTGTATAGACCGGCTGTCCCTAACCTCCAATCACCATTCTTATTGTGTATAGACCGGCTGGTCCCTGACCTCCAATCACCATTGCTACTGTGTATAGACTGCCTGGTCCCTAACCTCGAATCACCATTGTTATTGTGTATAGACCGGCTGGTCCCTGGCCTCCAATAACCTTTATTATTGTGTATAGACCGTCTAGTCCCTAACCTCCAATCACCATTGCTACTGTTTATAGACCGCCTGTTCCCTAACCTCCAATCACCATTCTTATTCTGTGTAGACCAGCTGGTCCCTAACCTCCAATCACCATTGTTATTGTGTATAGACCGCCTGGTCCCTAACCTCCAATCACCATTGTTATTGTGTATAGACCGCCTGGCCTTAACCTCCAATCACCATTGTTATTGTGTATAGACCTCCTGATCCCTAATCTACAATCACCATTGTTATTGTGTATAGACCGCCTGATCCCTAATCTCCAATCAGCATTGTTATTGTGTATAGACCGCCTGGTCCCTATCCTCCAATCACCATTTTTATTGTGTATAGACCGCCTGGTCCCTAACCTCCAATCAACATTCTTATTGTGTATAGACCGGCTGGTCCCTAACCTCCAATCACCATTCTAATTCTGTATAGACTGGCTGGTCCCTAACCTCCAATCACCATTCTTATTCTTTATAGACCGGCTGGTCCCTAACCTCCAATCACCATTCTTATTGTTTATAGACCAGCTGGTCCCTAACCTCCAATCACCATTCTTATTCTGTATAGACCGGCTGATCACTAACCTCCAATCACCATTGTTATTGTGTATAGACCGGCTGTCCCTAACCTCCAATCACCATTCTTATTCTGTAAAGACCGGCTGGTCCCCAACCTCCAATCACCATTGCTATTGTGTATAGACCACCTGGTCCCTAACCTCCAATCACCATTCTTATTCTGTATAGACCGGCTGATCCCTAACCTCCAATCACCATTCTTATTGTGTATAGACCGGCTGGTCCCTGACCTCCAATCACCATTGCTACTGTGTATAGACTGCCTGGTCCCTAACCTCGAATCACCATTGTTATTGTGTATAGACCGGCTGGTCCCTGGCCTCCAATAACCTTTATTATTGTGTATAGACCGTCTAGTCCCTAACCTCCAATCACCATTGCTACTGTTTATAGACCGCCTGTTCCCTAACCTCCAATCACCATTCTTATTCTGTGTAGACCAGCTGGTCCCTAACCTCCAATCACCATTGTTATTGTGTATAGACCGCCTGGTCCCTAACCTCCAATCACCATTGTTATTGTGTATAGACCGCCTGGCCTTAACCTCCAATCACCATTGTTATTGTGTATAGACCTCCTGATCCCTAATCTACAATCACCATTGTTATTGTGTATAGACCGCCTGATCCCTAATCTCCAATCAGCATTGTTATTGTGTATAGACCGCCTGGTCCCTATCCTCCAATCACCATTTTTATTGTGTATAGACCGCCTGGTCCCTAACCTCCAATCAACATTCTTATTGTGTATAGACCGGCTGGTCCCTAACCTCCAATCACCATTCTAATTCTGTATAGACTGGCTGGTCCCTAACCTCCAATCACCATTCTTATTCTTTATAGACCGGCTGGTCCCTAACCTCCAATCACCATTCTTATTGTTTATAGACCAGCTGGTCCCTAACCTCCAATCACCATTCTTATTCTGTATAGACCGGCTGATCACTAACCTCCAATCACCATTGTTATTGTGTATAGACCGGCTGTCCCTAACCTCCAATCACCATTCTTATTCTGTAAAGACCGGCTGGTCCCCAACCTCCAATCACCATTGCTATTGTGTATAGACCACCTGGTCCCTAACCTCCAATCACCATTCTTATTCTGTATAGACCGGCTGATCACTAACCTCCAATCACCATTGTTATTGTGTATAGACCGGCTGTCCCTAACCTCCAATCACCATTCTTATTGTGTAAAGACCGGCTGGTCCCTAACCTCCAATCACCATTGTTATTGTGTATAGACCACCTGGTCCCTAACCTCCAATCACCATTCTTATTGTGCATATACTGGCTGGTCCCTAACCTCCAATCACCATTGTTATTGTATATAGACCGCCTGATCCCTAACCTCCAATCAGCATTGTTATTGTGTATAGATTGCCTGGTCCCTAACCTCCAATCACCATTGTTATTCTGTATAGACCGGCTGGTCCCTAACCTCCAATCACCATTCTTATTCTGTATAGACCGGCTGGTCCCTAACCTCCAATCACCATTCTTATTCTGTATAGACCGGCTGGTCCGTAACCTCCAATCACCATTCTTATTCTGTATAGACCGGGTGGTCCCTAACCTCCAATCACCATTCTTATTGTGTATAGACCGGCTGGTCCCTAACCTCGAATCACCTTTGTTATTGTGTATAGACCGGCTGGTCCCTGACCTCCAATCACTTTTATTATTGTGTATAGACCGTCTAGTCCCTAACCTCCAATCACCATTGCTACTGTGTAAAGATCGCCTGGTCCCTAACCTCGAAGCACCATTGTTATTGTGTATCGACCGGCTGGTCCCTGGCCTCCAATCACCTTTATTATTGTGTATAGACCGTCTAGTCCCTAACCTCCAATCACCATTGCTACTGTGTATAGACCGGCTGTTCCCTAACCTCTAATCACCATTCTTATTCTGTATAGACCGGCTGGTCCCTAACCTCCAATCACCATTGTTATTGTGTATAGACCGCCTGGTCCCTAACCGCCAATCACCATTGTTATAGTGTATAGACCGCCTGATCCCTAACCTCCAATCACCATTTTTATTGTGTATAGACCGCCTGGTCCCTAACCTCCAATCACCATTCTTATTCTGTATAGACCGGCTGGTCCCTAACCTCCAATCACCATTCTTATTCTGTATAGACCGGCTGGTCCCTAACCTCCAATCACCATTCTTATTCTTTATAGACCGGCTGGTCCCTAACCTCCAATCACCATTCTTATTGTTTATAGACCAGCTGGTCCCTAACCTCCAATCACCATTCTTATTCTGTATAGACCGGCTGATCACTAACCTCCAATCACCATTCTTATTGTGTATAGACCGGCTGGTCCCTGACCTCCAATCACCATTGCTACTGTGTATAGACTGCCTGGTCCCTAACCTCGAATCACCATTGTTATTGTGTATAGACCGGCTGGTCCCTGGCCTCCAATAAGCTTTATTATTGTGTATAGACCGTCTAGTCCCTAACCTCCAATCACCATTGCTACTGTTTATAGACCGCCTGTTCCCTAACCTCCAATCACCATTCTTATTCTGTGTAGACCAGCTGGTCCCTAACCTCCAATCACCATTGTTATTGTGTATAGACCGCCTGGTCCCTAACCTCCAATCACCATTGTTATTGTGTATAGACCGCCTGGCCTTAACCTCCAATCACCATTGTTATTGTGTATAGACCTCCTGATCCCTAATCTCCAATCACCATTGTTATTCTGTATAGACCGCCTGATCCCTAATCTCCAATCAGCATTGTTATTGTGTATAGACCGCCTGGTCCCTATCCTCCAATCACCATTTTTATTGTGTATAGACCGCCTGGTCCCTAACCTCCAATCAACATTCTTATTGTCTATAGACCGGCTGGTCCCTAACCTCCAATCACCATTCTAATTCTGTATAGACTGGCTGGTCCCTAACCTCCAATCACCATTCTTATTCTTTATAGACCGGCTGGTCCCTAACCTCCAATCACCATTCTTATTGTTTATAGACCAGCTGGTCCCTAACCTCCAATCACCATTCTTATTCTGTATAGACCGGCTGATCACTAACCTCCAATCACCATTGTTATTGTGTATAGACCGGCTGTCCCTAACCTCCAATCACCATTCTTATTCTGTAAAGACCGGCTGGTCCCCAACCTCCAATCACCATTGCTATTGTGTATAGACCACCTGGTCCCTAACCTCCAATCACCAATCTTATTCTGTATAGACCGGCTGATCACTAACCTCCAATCACCATTGTTATTGTGTATAGACCGGCTGTCCCTAACCTCCAATCACCATTCTTATTGTGTAAAGACCGGCTGGTCCCTAACCTCCAATCACCATTGTTATTGTGTATAGACCACCTGGTCCCTAACCTCCAATCACCATTCTTATTGTGCATATACTGGCTGGTCCCTAACCTCCAATCACCATTGTTATTGTATATAGACCGCCTGATCCCTAACCTCCAATCAGCATTGTTATTGTGTATAGATTGCCTGGTCCCTAACCTCCAATCACCATTGTTATTCTGTATAGACCGGCTGGTCCCTAACCTCCAATCACCATTCTTATTCTGTATAGACCGGCTGGTCCCTAACCTCCAATCACCATTCTTATTCTGTATAGACCGGCTGGTCCGTAACCTCCAATCACCATTCTTATTCTGTATAGACCGGGTGGTCCCTAACCTCCAATCACCATTCTTATTGTGTATAGACCGGCTGGTCCCTAACCTCGAATCACCTTTGTTATTGTGTATAGACCGGCTGGTCCCTGACCTCCAATCACTTTTATTATTGTGTATAGACCGTCTAGTCCCTAACCTCCAATCACCATTGCTACTGTGTATAGATCGCCTGGTCCCTAACCTCGAAGCACCATTGTTATTGTGTATCGACCGGCTGGTCCCTGGCCTCCAATCACCTTTATTATTGTGTATAGACCGTCTAGTCCCTAACCTCCAATCACCATTGCTACTGTGTATAGACCGGCTGTTCCCTAACCTCTAATCACCATTCTTATTCTGTATAGACCGGCTGGTCCCTAACCTCCAATCACCATTGTTATTGTGTATAGACCGCCTGGTCCCTAACCGCCAATCACCATTGTTATAGTGTATAGACCGCCTGATCCCTAACCTCCAATCACCATTTTTATTGTGTATAGACCGCCTGGTCCCTAACCTCCAATCACCATTCTTATTCTGTATAGACCGGCTGGTCCCTAACCTCCAATCACCATTCTTATTCTGTATAGACCGGCTGGTCCCTAACCTCCAATCACCATTCTTATTCTTTATAGACCGGCTGGTCCCTAACCTCCAATCACCATTCTTATTGTTTATAGACCAGCTGGTCCCTAACCTCCAATCACCATTCTTATTCTATATAGACCGGCTGATCACTAACCTCCAATCACCATTGTTATTGTGTATAGACCGGCTGTCCCTAACCTCCAATCACCATTCTTATTGTGTAAAGACCGCCTGGTCCCTAACCTCCAATCACCATTGTTATTGTGTATAGACCGCCTGATCCCTAACCTCCAATCAGCATTGTTATTGTGTATAAATTGCCTGGTCTCTAACCTCCAATCACCATTGCTACTGTGTATAGATCGCCTGGTCCCTAACCTCTAATCACCATTCTTATTCTGTATAGACCGGCTGGTCCCTAACCTCCAATCACCATTGTTATTGTGTATAGACCACCTGGTCCCTAACCTCCAATCACCATTCTTATTGTGCATATACTGGCTGGTCCCTAACCTCCAATCACCATTGTTATTGTATATAGACCGCCTGATCCCTAACCTCCAATCAGCATTGTTATTGTGTATAGATTGCCTGGTCCCTAACCTCCAATCACCATTGTTATTCTGTATAGACCGGCTGGTCCCTAACCTCCAATCACCATTCTTATTCTGTATAGACCGGCTGGTCCCTAACCTCCAATCACCATTCTTATTCTGTATAGACCAGCTGGTCCGTAACCTCCAATCACCATTCTTATTCTGTATAGACCGGGTGGTCCCTAACCTCCAATCACCATTCTTATTGTGTATAGACCGGCTGGTCCCTAACCTCGAATCACCTTTGTTATTGTGTATAGACCGGCTGGTCCCTGACCTTCAATCACTTTTATTATTGTGTATAGACCGTCTAGTCCCTAACCTCCAATCACCATTGCTACTGTGTATAGATCGCCTGGTCCCTAACCTCGAAGCACCATTGTTATTGTGTATCGACCGGCTGGTCCCTGGCCTCCAATCACCTTTATTATTGTGTATAGACCGTCTAGTCCCTAACCTCCAATCACCATTGCTACTGTGTATAGACCGGCTGTTCCCTAACCTCTAATCACCATTCTTATTCTGTATAGACCGGCTGGTCCCTAACCTCCAATCACCATTGTTATTGTGTATAGACCGCCTGGTCCCTAACCGCCAATCACCATTGTTATAGTGTATAGACCGCCTGATCCCTAACCTCCAATCACCATTTTTATTGTGTATAGACCGCCTGGTCCCTAACCTCCAATCACCATTCTTATTCTGTATAGACCGGCTGGTCCCTAACCTCCAATCACCATTCTTATTCTGTATAGACCGGCTGGTCCCTAACCTCCAATCACCATTCTTATTCTTTATAGACCGGCTGGTCCCTAACCTCCAATCACCATTCTTATTGTTTATAGACCAGCTGGTCCCTAACCTCCAATCACCATTCTTATTCTATATAGACCGGCTGATCACTAACCTCCAATCACCATTGTTATTGTGTATAGACCGGCTGTCCCTAACCTCCAATCACCATTCTTATTGTGTAAAGACCGCCTGGTCCCTAACCTCCAATCACCATTGTTATTGTGTATAGACCGCCTGATCCCTAACCTCCAATCAGCATTGTTATTGTGTATAAATTGCCTGGTCTCTAACCTCCAATCACCATTGCTACTGTGTATAGATCGCCTGGTCCCTAACCTCTAATCACCATTCTTATTCTGTATAGACCGGCTGGTCCCTAACCTCCAATCACCATTGTTATTGTGTATAGACTGCCTGGTCCCTAACCTCCAATCACTTTTATTATTGTGTATAGACCATCTAGTCCCTAACCTCCAATCACCATTGCTACTGTGTATAGATCGCCTGGTCCCTAACCTCGAAGCACCATTGTTATTGTGTATCGACCGGCTGGTGCCTGGCCTCCAATCACCTTTATTATTGTGTATAGACCGTCTAGTCCTTAACCTCCAATCACCATTGCTACTGTGTATAGACCGGCTGGTCCCTAACCTCCAATCACCATTCTTATTCTGTATAGACCGGCTGGTCCCTGACCTCCAATCAGCATTGTTATTGTGTATAGACCGCCTGGTCCCTAACCGCCAATCACCATTGTTATAGTGTATAGACCGCCTGATCCCTAACCTCCAATCACCATTTTTATTGTGTATAGACCGCCTGGTCCCTAACCTCCAATCACCATTCTTATTGTGTATAGACCGGCTGGTCCCTAACCTCCAATCACCATTCTTATTCTGTATAGACCGGCTGGTCCCTAACCTCCAATCACCATTCTTATTCTGTATAGACCGGCTGGTCCCTAACCTCCAATCACCATTCTTATTCTTTATAGACCGGCTGGTCCCTAACCTCCAATCACCATTCTTATTGTTTATAGACCAGCTGGTCCCTAACCTCCAATCACCATTCTTATTCTGTATAGACCGGCTGATCACTAACCTCCAATCACCATTGTTATTGTGTATAGACCGGCTGTCCCTAACCTCCAATCACCATTCTTATTGTGTAAAGACCGCCTGGTCCCTAACCTCCAATCACCATTGTTATTGTGTATAGACGGCCTGATCCCTAACCTCCAATCAGCATTGTTATTGTGTATAAATTGCCTGGTCTCTAACCTCCAATCACCATTGTTATTGTGTATAGACCGCCTGGTCCCTAACCTCTAATCACCATTCTTATTCTGTATAGACCGGCTGGTCCCTAACCTCCAATCACCATTGTTATTGTGTATAGACTGCCTGGTCCCTAACCTCCAATCACCATTGTTATTGTGTATAGACCGCCTGATCCCTAACCTCCAATCAGCATTGGTATTGTGTATAGATTGCCTGGTCTCTAACCTCCAATCACCATTGTTATTGTCTATAGACCGCCTGGTCCCTAACCTCTAATCACCATTTTTATTCTGTATAGACCGGCTGGTCCCTAACCTCCAATCACCATTGTTATTGTGCATATACCGGCTGGTCCCTGACCTCCAATCAGCATTGTTATTGTGTATAGACCGCCTGTTCCCTAACCTCTAATCACCATTCTTATTGTGCATAGACTGGCTGGTCCCAAACCTCCAATCACCATTGTTATTGTGTATAGACCGCCTGGTCCCTAACCTCCAATCACTATTGTTATTGTGAATAGACCGCCTGATCCCTAACCTCCAATCAGCATTATTATTGTGTATAGATTGCCTGGTCTCTAACCTCCAATCACCATTCTTATTCTGTATAGACCGGCTGGTCCCTAACCTCCAATCACCATTCTTATTCTTTATAGACCGGCTGGTCCCTAACCTCCAATCACCATTCTTATTGTTTATAGACCAGCTGGTCCCTAACCTCCAATCACCATTCTTATTCTGTATAGACCGGCTGATCACTAACCTCCAATCAGCATTGTTATTGTGTATATATTGCCTGGTCCCTAACCTCCAATCACCATTGTTATTGTGTATAGACCGGCTGGTCCCTAACCTCCAATCACCATTCTTATTGTGTATAGACCGGCTGGTCCCTAACCTCCAATCACCATTCTTATTCTGTATAGACCGGCAGGTCCCTAACCTCCAATCACCATTCTTATTCTGTATAGACCGCCTGATACCTAACCTCCAATCAGCATTGTTATTGTATATAGATTGCCTGGTCCCTAACCTCCAATCACCATTGTTATTCTGTATAGACCGGCTGGTCCGTAACCTCCAATCACCATTCTTATTCTGTATAGACCGGCTCGTCCCTAACCTCCAATCATCATTGTTATTGTGTATAGACCGGCTGGTCCCTAACCTCCAATCACCATTCTTATTGTGTATAGACCGGCTGGTCCCTAACCTCCAATCACCATTCTTATTCTGTATAGACCGGGTGGTCCCTAACCTCCAATCACCATTCTTATTGTGTATAGACCGGCTGGTCCCCAACCTCCAATCACCATTGCTATTGTGTATAGACCACCTGGTCCCTAACCTCCAATCACCATTCTTATTCTGTATAGACCGGCTGATCACTAACCTCCAATCACCATTGTTATTGTGTATAGACCGGCTGTCCCTAACCTCCAATCACCATTCTTATTGTGTAAAGACCGGCTGGTCCCTAACCTCCAATCACCATTGTTATTGTGTATAGACCACCTGGTCCCTAACCTCCAATCACCATTCTTATTGTGCATATACTGGCTGGTCCCTAACCTCCAATCACCATTGTTATTGTATATAGACCGCCTGATCCCTAACCTCCAATCAGCATTGTTATTGTGTATAGATTGCCTGGTCCCTAACCTCCAATCACCATTGTTATTCTGTATAGACCGGCTGGTCCCTAACCTCCAATCACCATTCTTATTCTGTATAGACCGGCTGGTCCCTAACCTCCAATCACCATTCTTATTCTGTATAGACCGGCTGGTCCGTAACCTCCAATCACCATTCTTATTCTGTATAGACCGGGTGGTCCCTAACCTCCAATCACCATTCTTATTGTGTATAGACCGGCTGGTCCCTAACCTCGAATCACCTTTGTTATTGTGTATAGACCGGCTGGTCCCTGACCTCCAATCACTTTTATTATTGTGTATAGACCGTCTAGTCCCTAACCTCCAATCACCATTGCTACTGTGTATAGATCGCCTGGTCCCTAACCTCGAAGCACCATTGTTATTGTGTATCGACCGGCTGGTCCCTGGCCTCCAATCACCTTTATTATTGTGTATAGACCGTCTAGTCCCTAACCTCCAATCACCATTGCTACTGTGTATAGACCGGCTGTTCCCTAACCTCTAATCACCATTCTTATTCTGTATAGACCGGCTGGTCCCTAACCTCCAATCACCATTGTTATTGTGTATAGACCGCCTGGTCCCTAACCGCCAATCACCATTGTTATAGTGTATAGACCGCCTGATCCCTAACCTCCAATCACCATTTTTATTGTGTATAGACCGCCTGGTCCCTAACCTCCAATCACCATTCTTATTCTGTATAGACCGGCTGGTCCCTAACCTCCAATCACCATTCTTATTCTGTATAGACCGGCTGGTCCCTAACCTCCAATCACCATTCTTATTCTTTATAGACCGGCTGGTCCCTAACCTCCAATCACCATTCTTATTGTTTATAGACCAGCTGGTCCCTAACCTCCAATCACCATTCTTATTCTATATAGACCGGCTGATCACTAACCTCCAATCACCATTGTTATTGTGTATAGACCGGCTGTCCCTAACCTCCAATCACCATTCTTATTGTGTAAAGACCGCCTGGTCCCTAACCTCCAATCACCATTGTTATTGTGTATAGACCGCCTGATCCCTAACCTCCAATCAGCATTGTTATTGTGTATAAATTGCCTGGTCTCTAACCTCCAATCACCATTGCTACTGTGTATAGATCGCCTGGTCCCTAACCTCTAATCACCATTCTTATTCTGTATAGACCGGCTGGTCCCTAACCTCCAATCACCATTGTTATTGTGTATAGACTGCCTGGTCCCTAACCTCCAATCACTTTTATTATTGTGTATAGACCATCTAATCCCTAACCTCCAATCACCATTGCTACTGTGTATAGATCGCCTGGTCCCTAACCTCGAAGCACCATTGTTATTGTGTATCGACCGGCTGGTGCCTGGCCTCCAATCACCTTTATTATTGTGTATAGACCGTCTAGTCCCTAACCTCCAATCACCATTGCTACTGTGTATAGACCGGCTGGTCCCTAACCTCCAATCACCATTCTTATTCTGTATAGACCGGCTGGTCCCTGACCTCGAATCAGCATTGTTATTGTGTATAGACCGCCTGGTCCCTAACCGCCAATCACCATTGTTATAGTGTATAGACCGCCTGATCCCTAACCTCCAATCACCATTTTTATTGTGTATAGACCGCCTGGTCCCTAACCTCCAATCACCATTCTTATTGTGTATAGACCGGCTGGTCCCTAACCTCCAATCACCATTCTTATTCTGTATAGACCGGCTGGTCCCTAACCTCCAATCACCATTCTTATTCTTTATAGACCGGCTGGTCCCTAACCTCCAATCACCATTCTTATTGTTTATAGACCAGCTGGTCCCTAACCTCCAATCACCATTCTTATTCTGTATAGACCGGCTGATCACTAACCTCCAATCACCATTGTTATTGTGTATAGACCGGCTGTCCCTAACCTCCAATCACCATTCTTATTGTGTAAAGACCGCCTGGTCCCTAACCTCCAATCACCATTGTTATTGTGTATAGACCGGCTGTCCCTAACCTCCAATCAGCATTGTTATTGTGTATAAATTGCCTGGTCTCTAACCTCCAATCACCATTGTTATTGTGTATAGACCGCCTGGTCCCTAACCTCTAATCACCATTCTTATTCTGTATAGACCGGCTGGTCCCTAACCTCCAATCACCATTGTTATTGTGTATAGACTGCCTGGTCCCTAACCTCCAATCACCATTGTTATTGTGTATAGACCGCCTGATCCCTAACCTCCAATCAGCATTGGTATTGTGTATAGATTGCCTGGTCTCTAACCTCCAATCACCATTGTTATTGTGTATAGACCGCCTGGTCCCTAACCTCTAATCACCATTTTTATTCTGTATAGACCGGCTGGTCCCTAACCTCCAATCACCATTGTTATTGTGCATATACCGGCTGGTCCCTGACCTCCAATCAGCATTGTTATTGTGTATAGACCGCCTGTTCCCTAACCTCTAATCACCATTCTTATTGTGCATAGACTGGCTGGTCCCAAACCTCCAATCACCATTGTTATTGTGTATAGACCGCCTGGTCCCTAACCTCCAATCACTATTGTTATTGTGAATAGACCGCCTGATCCCTAACCTCCAATCAGCATTATTATTGTGTATAGATTGCCTGGTCTCTAACCTCCAATCACCATTCTTATTCTGTATAGACCGGCTGGTCCCTAACCTCCAATCACCATTCTTATTCTTTATAGACCGGCTGGTCCCTAACCTCCAATCACCATTCTTATTGTTTATAGACCAGCTGGTCCCTAACCTCCAATCACCATTCTTATTCTGTATAGACCGGCTGATCACTAACCTCCAATCAGCATTGTTATTGTGTATATATTGCCTGGTCCCTAACCTCCAATCACCATTGTTATTGTGTATAGACCGGCTGGTCCCTAACCTCCAATCACCATTCTTATTCTGTATAGACCGGCAGGTCCCTAACCTCCAATCACCATTCTTATTCTGTATAGACCGCCTGATACCTAACCTCCAATCAGCATTGTTATTGTATATAGATTGCCTGGTCCCTAACCTCCAATCACCATTGTTATTCTGTATAGACCGGCTGGTCCGTAACCTCCAATCACCATTCTTATTCTGTATAGACCGGCTCGTCCCTAACCTCCAATCATCATTGTTATTGTGTATAGACTGGCTGGTCCCTAACCTCCAATCACCATTCTTATTGTGTATAGACCGGCTGGTCCCTAACCTCCAATCACCATTCTTATTCTGTATAGACCGGGTGGTCCCTAACCTCCAATCACCATTCTTATTGTGTATAGACCGGCTGGTCCCCAACCTCCAATCACCATTGCTATTGTGTATAGACCACCTGGTCCCTAACCTCCAATCACCATTCTTATTCTGTATAGACCGGCTGATCACTAACCTCCAATCACCATTGTTATTGTGTATAGACCGGCTGTCCCTAACCTCCAATCACCATTGTTATTGTGTATAGACCGGCTGTCCCTAACCTCCAATCACCATTCTTATTGTGTAAAGACCGGCTGGTCCCTAACCTCCAATCACCATTGTTATTGTGTATAGACCACCTGGTCCCTAACCTCCAATCACCATTCTTATTGTGCATATACTGGCTGGTCCCTAACCTCCAATCACCATTGTTATTGTATATAGACCGCCTGATCCCTAACCTCCAATCAGCATTGTTATTGTGTATAGATTGCCTGGTCCCTAACCTCCAATCACCATTGTTATTCTGTATAGACCGGCTGGTCCCTAACCTCCAATCACCATTCTTATTCTGTATAGACCGGCTGGTCCCTAACCTCCAATCACCATTCTTATTCTGTATAGACCGGCTGGTCCGTAACCTCCAATCACCATTCTTATTCTGTATAGACCGGGTGGTCCCTAACCTCCAATCACCATTCTTATTGTGTATAGACCGGCTGGTCCCTAACCTCGAATCACCTTTGTTATTGTGTATAGACCGGCTGGTCCCTGACCTCCAATCACTTTTATTATTGTGTATAGACCGTCTAGTCCCTAACCTCCAATCACCATTGCTACTGTGTATAGATCGCCTGGTCCCTAACCTCGAAGCACCATTGTTATTGTGTATCGACCGGCTGGTCCCTGGCCTCCAATCACCTTTATTATTGTGTATAGACCGTCTAGTCCCTAACCTCCAATCACCATTGTTATTGTGTATAGACCGCCTGGTCCCTAACCGCCAATCACCATTGTTATAGTGTATAGACCGCCTGATCCCTAACCTCCAATCACCATTTTTATTGTGTATAGACCGCCTGGTCCCTAACCTCCAATCACCATTCTTATTTTGTATAGACCGGCTGGTCCCTAACCTCCAATCACCATTCTTATTCTGTATAGACCGGCTGGTCCCTAACCTCCAATCACCATTCTTATTCTTTATAGACCGGCTGGTCCCTAACCTCCAATCACCATTCTTATTGTTTATAGACCAGCTGGTCCCTAACCTCCAATCACCATTCTTATTCTATATAGACCGGCTGATCACTAACCTCCAATCACCATTGTTATTGTGTATAGACCGGCTGTCCCTAACCTCCAATCACCATTCTTATTGTGTAAAGACCGCCTGGTCCCTAACCTCCAATCACCATTGTTATTGTGTATAGACCGCCTGATCCCTAACCTCCAATCAGCATTGTTATTGTGTATAAATTGCCTGGTCTCTAACCTCCAATCACCATTGCTACTGTGTATAGATCGCCTGGTCCCTAACCTCTAATCACCATTCTTATTCTGTATAGACCGGCTGGTCCCTAACCTCCAATCACCATTGTTATTGTGTATAGACTGCCTGGTCCCTAACCTCCAATCACTTTTATTATTGTGTATAGACCATCTAGTCCCTAACCTCCAATCACCATTGCTACTGTGTATAGATCGCCTGGTCCCTAACCTCGAAGCACCATTGTTATTGTGTATCGACCGGCTGGTGCCTGGCCTCCAATCACCTTTATTATTGTGTATAGACCGTCTAGTCCCTAACCTCCAATCACCATTGCTACTGTGTATAGACCGGCTGGTCCCTAACCTCCAATCACCATTCTTATTCTGTATAGACCGGCTGGTCCCTGACCTCCAATCAGCATTGTTATTGTGTATAGACCGCCTGGTCCCTAACCGCCAATCACCATTGTTATAGTGTATAGACCGCCTGATCCCTAACCTCCAATCACCATTTTTATTGTGTATAGACCGCCTGGTCCCTAACCTCCAATCACCATTCTTATTGTGTATAGACCGGCTGGTCCCTAACCTCCAATCACCATTCTTATTCTGTATAGACCGGCTGGTCCCTAACCTCCAATCACCATTCTTATTCTGTATAGACCGGCTGGTCCATAACCTCCAATCACCATTCTTATTCTTTATAGACCGGCTGGTCCCTAACCTCCAATCACCATTCTTATTGTTTATAGACCAGCTGGTCCCTAACCTCCAATCACCATTCTTATTCTGTATAGACCGGCTGATCACTAACCTCCAATCACCATTGTTATTGTGTATAGACCGGCTGTCCCTAACCTCCAATCACCATTCTTATGGTGTAAAGACCGCCTGGTCCCTAACCTCCAATCACCATTGTTATTGTGTATAGACCGGCTGTCCCTAACCTCCAATCAGCATTGTTATTGTGTATAAATTGCCTGGTCTCTAACCTCCAATCAACATTGTTATTGTGTTTAGACCGCCTGGTCCCTAACCTCTAATCACCATTCTTATTCTGTATAGACCGGCTGGTCCCTAACCTCCAATCACCATTGTTATTGTGTATAGACTGCCTGGTCCCTAACCTCCAATCACCATTGTTATTGTGTATAGACCGCCTGATCCCTAACCTCCAATCAGCATTGGTATTGTGTATAGATTGCCTGGTCTCTAACCTCCAATCACCATTGTTATTGTGTATAGACCGCCTGGTCCCTAACCTCTAATCACCATTTTTATTCTGTATAGACCGGCTGGTCCCTAACCTCCAATCACCATTGTTATTGTGCATATACCGGCTGGTCCCTGACCTCCAATCAGCATTGTTATTGTGTATAGACCGCCTGTTCCCTAACCTCTAATCACCATTCTTATTGTGCATAGACTGGCTGGTCCCAAACCTCCAATCACCATTGTTATTGTGTATAGACCGCCTGGTCCCTAACCTCCAATCACTATTGTTATTGTGAATAGACCGCCTGATCCCTAACCTCCAATCAGCATTATTATTGTGTATAGATTGCCTGGTCTCTAACCTCCAATCACCATTCTTATTCTGTATAGACCGGCTGGTCCCTAACCTCCAATCACCATTCTTATTCTTTATAGACCGGCTGGTCCCTAACCTCCAATCACCATTCTTATTGTTTATAGACCAGCTGGTCCCTAACCTCCAATCACCATTCTTATTCTGTATAGACCGGCTGATCACTAACCTCCAATCAGCATTGTTATTGTGTATATATTGCCTGGTCCCTAACCTCCAATCACCATTGTTATTGTGTATAGACCGGCTGGTCCCTAACCTCCAATCACCATTCTTATTGTGTATAGACCGGCTGGTCCCTAACCTCCAATCACCATTCTTATTCTGTATAGACCGGCAGGTCCCTAACCTCCAATCACCATTCTTATTCTGTATAGACCGCCTGATACCTAACCTCCAATCAGCATTGTTATTGTATATAGATTGCCTGGTCCCTAACCTCCAATCACCATTGTAATTCTGTATAGACCGGCTGGTCCGTAACCTCCAATCACCATTCTTATTCTGTATAGACCGGCTCGTCCCTAACCTCCAATCATCATTGTTATTGTGTATAGACCGGCTGGTCCCTAACCTCCAATCACCATTCTTATTGTGTATAGACCGTCTGGTCCCTAACCTCCAATCACCATTCTTATTCTGTATAGACCGGGTGGTCCCTAACCTCCAATCACCATTCTTATTGTGTATAGACCGGCTGGTCCCTAACCTCGAATCACCATTGTTATTGTGTATAGACCGGCTGGTCCCTGACCTCCAATCACCATTGCTACTGTGTATAGACTGCCTGGTCCCTAACCTCGAATCACCATTGTTATTGTGTATAGACCGGCTGGTCCCTGGCCTCCAATAACCTTTATTATTGTGTATAGACATTCTAGTCCCTAACCTCCAATCACCATTGCTACTGTTTATAGACCGCCTGTTCCCTAACCTCCAATCACCATTCTTATTCTGTATAGACCAGCTGGTCCCTAACCTCCAATCACCATTGTTATTGTGTATAGACCGCCTGGTCCATAACCTCCAATCACCATTGTTATTGTGTATAGACCGCCTGGTCCCTAACCTCCAATCACCATTTTTATTGTGTATAGACCGCCTGGTCCCTAACCTCCAATCACCATTCTTATTGTGTATAGACCGGCTGGTCCCTAACCTCCAATCACCATTCTTATTCTGTAAAGACCGGCTGGTCCCCAACCTCCAATCACCATTGCTATTGTGTATAGACCACCTGGTCCCTAACCTCCAATCACCATTCTTATTCTGTATAGACCGGCTGATCACTAACCTCCAATCACCATTGTTATTGTGTATAGACCGGCTGTCCCTAACCTCCAATCACCATTCTTATTGTGTAAAGACCGGCTGGTCCCTAACCTCCAATCACTATTGTTATTGTGTATAGACCACCTGGTCCCTAACCTCCAATCACCATTCTTATTGTGCATAGACTGGCTGGTCCCTAACCTCCAATCACCATTGTTATTGTATATAGACCGCCTGATCCCTAACCTCCAATCAGCATTGTTATTGTGTATAGATTGCCTGGTCCCTAACCTCCAATCACCATTGTTATTCTGCATAGACCGGCTGGTCCCTAACCTCCAATCACCATTCTTATTCTGTATAGACCGGCTGGTCCCTAACCTCCAATCACCATTGTTATTGTGTATAGACCGGCTGGTCCTTATCCTCCAATCACCATTCTTATTGTGTATAGACCGGCTGGTCCCTAACCTCCAATCACCATTCTTATTCTGTATATACCACCTGATCCCTAACCTCCAATCAGCATTGTTATTGTGTATAGATTGCCTGGTCCCTAACCTCCAATCACCATTGTTATTGTGTATAGACCGGCTGGTCCCTAACCTCCAATCACCATTCTTATTGTGTATAGACCGGCTGGTCCCTAACCTCCAATCACCATTCTTATTCTGTATAGACCGGCAGGTCCCTAACCTCCAATCACCATTCTTATTCTGTATAGACCGCCTGATACCTAACCTCCAATCAACATTGTTATTGTATATAGATTGCCTGGTCCCTAACCTCCAATCACCATTGTTATTCTGTATAGACCGGCTGGTCCCTAACCTCCAATCACCATTCTTATTCTGTATAGACCGGCTCGTCCCTAACCTCCAATCATCATTGTTATTGTGTATAGACCGGCTGGTCCCTAACCTCCAATCACCATTCTTATTGTGTATAGACCGGGTGGTCCCTAACCTCCAATCACCATTCTTATTGTGTAAAGACCGGCTGGTCCCTAACCTCGAATCACCATTGTTATTGTGTATAGACCGGCTGGTCCCTGACCTCCAATCACCATTGCTACTGTGTATAGACTGCCTGGTCCCTAACCTCGAATCACCATTGTTATTGTGTATAGACCGGCTGGTCCCTGGCCTCCAATAACCTTTATTATTGTGTATAGACCGTCTAGTCCCTAACCTCCAATCACCATTGCTATTGTTTATAGACCGCCTGTTCCCTAACCTCCAATCACCATTCTTATTCTTTGTAGACCGGCTGGTCCCTAACCTCCAATCACCATTCTTATTGTTTATAGACCAGCTGGTCCCTAACCTCCAATCACCATTCTTATTCTGTATAGACCGGCTGATCACTAACCTCCAATCACCATTGTTATTGTGTATAGACCGGCTGTCCCTAACCTCCAATCACCATTCTTATTGTGTATAGACCGGCTGGTCCCTGACCTCCAATCACCATTGCTACTGTGTATAGACTGCCTGGTCCCTAACCTCGAATCACCATTGTTATTGTGTATAGACCGGCTGGTCCCTGGCCTCCAATAACCTTTATTATTGTGTATAGACCGTCTAGTCCCTAACTTCCAATCACCATTGCTACTGTTTATAGACCGCCTGTTCCCTAACCTCCAATCACCATTCTTATTCTGTATAGACCAGCTGGTCCCTAACCTCCAATCACCATTGTTATTGTGTATAGACCGCCTGGTCCCTAACCTCCAATCACCATTGTTATTGTGTATAGACCGCCTGGCCTTAACCTCCAATCACCATTGTTATTGTGTATAGACCTCCTGATCCCTAATCTCCAATCACCATTGTTATTGTGTATAGACCGCCTGATCCCTAATCTCCAATCAGCATTGTTATTGTGTATAGACCACCTGGTCCCTATCCTCCAATCACCATTTTTATTGTGTATAGACCGCCTGGTCCCTAATCTCCAATCAACATTCTTATTGTGTATAGACCGGCTGGTCCCTAACCTCCAATCACCATTCTAATTCTGTATAGACTGGCTGGTCCCTAACCTCCAATCACCATTCTTATTCTTTATAGACCGGCTGGTCCCTAACCTCCAATCACCATTCTTATTGTTTATAGACCAGCTGGTCCCTAACCTCCAATCACCATTCTTATTCTGTATAGACCGGCTGATCACTAACCTCCAATCACCATTGTTATTGTGTATAGACCGGCTGTCCCTAACCTCCAATCACCATTCTTATTCTGTAAAGACCGGCTGGTCCCCAACCTCCAATCACCATTGCTATTGTGTATAGACCACCTGGTCCCTAACCTCCAATCACCATTCTTATTCTGTATAGACCGGCTGATCACTAACCTCCAATCACCATTGTTATTGTGTATAGACCGGCTGTCCCTAACCTCCAATCACCATTCTTATTGTGTAAAGACCGGCTGGTCCCTAACCTCCAATCACCATTGTTATTGTGTATAGACCACCTGGTCCCTAACCTCCAATCACCATTCTTATTGAGCATAGACTGGCTGGTCCCTAACCTCCAATCACCATTGTTATTGTATATAGACCGCCTGATCCCTAACCTCCAATCAGCATTGTTATTGTGTATAGATTGCCTGGTCCCTAACCTCCAATCACCATTGTTATTCTGTATAGACCGGCTGGTCCCTAACCTCCAATCACCATTCTTATTGTGTATAGACCGGCTGGTCCCTAACCTCCAATCACCATTCTTATTCTGTATAGACCGGCTGGTCCGTAACCTCCAATCACCATTGTTATTGTGTATAGACCGGCTGGTCCCTAACCTCCAATCACCATTCTTATTCTGTATAGACCGGGTGGTCCCTAACCTCCAATCACCATTCTTATTGTGTATAGACCGGCTGGTCCCTAACCTCGAATCACCTTTGTTATTGTGTATAGACCGGCTGGTCCCTGACCTCCAATCACTTTTATTATTGTGTATAGACCGTCTAGTCCCTAACCTCCAATCACCATTGCTACTGTGTATAGATCGCCTGGTCCCTAACCTCGAAGCACCATTGTTATTGTGTATCGACCGGCTGGTCCCTGGCCTCCAATCACCTTTATTATTGTGTATAGACCGTCTAGTCCCTAACCTCCAATCACCATTGCTACTGTGTATAGACCGGCTGTTCCCTAACCTCTAATCACCATTCTTATTCTGTATAGACCGGCTGGTCCGTAACCTCCAATCACCATTGTTATTGTGTATCGACCGGCTGGTCCCTGGCCTCCAATCACCTTTATTATTGTGTATAGACCGTCTAGTCCCTAACCTCCAATCACCATTTTTATTGTGTATAGACCGCCTGGTCCCTAACCTCTAATCACCATTCTTATTCTGTATAGACCGGCTGGTCCCTAACCTCCAATCACCATTGTTATTGTGTATAGACCGCCTGGTCCCTAACCGCCAATCACCATTGTTATAGTGTATAGACCGCCTGATCCCTAACCTCCAATCACCATTTTTATTGTGTATAGACCGCCTGGTCCCTAACCTCCAATCACCATTCTTATTCTGTATAGACCGGCTGGTCCCTAACCTCCAATCACCATTCTTATTCTGTATAGACCGGCTGATCACTAACCTCCAATCACCATTGTTATTGTGTATAGACCGGCTGTCCCTAACCTCCAATCACCATTCTTATTGTGTAAAGACCGCCTGGTCCCTAACCTCCAATCACCATTGTTATTGTGTATAGACCGCCTGATCCCTAACCTCCAATCAGCATTGTTATTGTGTATAAATTGCCTGGTCTCAAACCTCCAATCACCATTGTTATTGTGTATAGACCGCCTGGTCCCTAACCTCTAATCACCATTCTTATTCTGTATAGACCGGCTGGTCCCTAACCTCCAATCACCATTGTTATTGTGTATAGACTGCCTGGTCCCTAACCTCCAATCACCATTGTTATTGTGTATAGACCGCCTGATCCCTAACCTCCAATCAGCATTGGTATTGTGTATAGATTGCCTGGTCTCTAACCTCCAATCACCATTGTTATTGTGTATAGACCGGCTGTCTCTAACCTCCAATCACCATTCTTATTCTGTAAAGACCGGCTGGTCCCCAACCTCCAATCACCATTGCTATTGTGTATAGACCACCTGGTCCCTAACCTCCAATCACCATTCTTATTCTGTATAGACCGGCTGATCACTAACCTCCAATCACCATTGTTATTGTGTATAGACCGGCTGTCCCTAACCTCCAATCACCATTCTTATTGTGTAAAGACCGGCTGGTCCCTAACCTCCAATCACCATTGTTATTGTGTATAGACCACCTGGTCCCTAACCTCCAATCACCATTCTTATTGTGCATAGACTGGCTGGTCCCTAACCTCCAATCACCATTGTTATTGTATATAGACCGCCTGATCCCTAACCTCCAATCAGCATTGTTATTGTGTATAGATTGCCTGGTCCCTAACCTCCAATCACCATTGTTATTCTGTATAGACCGGCTGGTCCCTAACCTCCAATCACCATTCTTATTCTGTATAGACCGGCTGGTCCCTAACCTCCAATCACCATTCTTATTCTGTATAGACCGGCTGGTCCGTAACCTCCAATCACCATTGTTATTGTGTATAGACCGGCTGGTCCCTAACCTCCAATCACCATTCTTATTCTGTATAGACCGGGTGGTCCCTAACCTCCAATCACCATTGTTATTGTGTATAGACCGCCTGATCCCTAACCTCCAATCAGCATTGTTATTGTGTATAAATTGCCTGGTCTCAAACCTCCAATCACCATTGTTATTGTGTATAGACCGCCTGGTCCCTAACCTCTAATCACCATTCTTATTCTGTATAGACCGGCTGGTCCCTAACCTCCAATCACCATTGTTATTGTGTATAGACTGCCTGGTCCCTAACCTCCAATCACCATTGTTATTGTGTATAGACCGCCTGATCCCTAACCTCCAATCAACATTGGTATTGTGTATAGATTGCCTGGTCTCTAACCTCCAATCACCATTGTTATTGTGTATAGACCGGCTGTCCCTAACCTCCAATCACCATTCTTATTCTGTAAAGACCGGCTGGTCCCCAACCTCCAATCACCATTGCTATTGTGTATAGACCACCTGGTCCCTAACCTCCAATCACCATTCTTATTCTGTATAGACCGGCTGATCACTAACCTCCAATCACCATTGTTATTGTGTATAGACCGGCTGTCCCTAACCTCCAATCACCATTCTTATTGTGTAAAGACCGGCTGGTCCCTAACCTCCAATCACCATTGTTATTGTGTATAGACCACCTGGTCCCTAACCTCCAATCACCATTCTTATTGTGCATAGACTGGCTGGTCCCTAACCTCCAATCACCATTGTTATTGTATATAGACCGCCTGATCCCTAACCTCCAATCAGCATTGTTATTGTGTATAGATTGCCTGGTCCCTAACCTCCAATCACCATTGTTATTCTGTATAGACCGGCTGGTCCCTAACCTCCAATCACCATTCTTATTCTGTATAGACCGGCTGGTCCCTAACCTCCAATCACCATTCTTATTCTGTATAGACCGGCTGGTCCGTAACCTCCAATCACCATTGTTATTGTGTATAGACCGGCTGGTCCCTAACCTCCAATCACCATTCTTATTCTGTATAGACCGGGTGGTCCCTAACCTCCAATCACCATTCTTATTGTGTATAGACCGGCTGGTCCCTAACCTCGAATCACCTTTGTTATTGTGTATAGACCGGCTGGTCCCTGACCTCCAATCACTTTTATTATTGTGTATAGACCGTCTAGTCCCTAACCTCCAATCACCATTGCTACTGTGTATAGATTGCCCGGTCCCTAACCTCGAAGCACCATTGTTATTGTGTATCGACCGGCTGGTCCTTGGCCTCCAATCACCTTTATTATTGTGTATAGACCGTCTAGTCCCTAACCTCCAATCACCATTGCTACTGTGTATAGACCGGCTGTTCCCTAACCTCTAATCACCATTCTTATTCTGTATAGACCTGCTGGTCCCTAACCTCCAATCACCATTGTTATTGTGTATAGACCGCCTGGTCCCTAACCGCCAATCACCATTGTTATAGTGTATAGACCGCCTGATCCCTAACCTCCAATCACCATTTTTATTGTGTATAGACCGCCTGGTCCCTAACCTCCAATCACCATTCTTATTCTGTATAGACCGGCTGGTCCCTAACCTCCAATCACCATTCTTATTCTGTATAGACCGGCTGATCACTAACCTCCAATCACCATTGTTATTGTGTATAGACCGGCTGTCCCTAACCTCCAATCACCATTCTTATTGTGTAAAGACCGCCTGGTCCCTAACCTCCAATCACCATTGTTATTGTGTATAGACCGCCTGATCCCTAACCTCCAATCAGCATTGTTATTGTGTATAAATTGCCTGGTCTCAAACCTCCAATCACCATTGTTATTGTGTATAGACCGCCTGGTCCCTAACCTCTAATCACCATTCTTATTCTGTATAGACCGGCTGGTCCCTAACCTCCAATCACCATTGTTATTGTGTATAGACTGCCTGGTCCCTAACCTCCAATCACCATTGTTATTGTGTATAGACCGCCTGATCCCTAACCTCCAATCAGCATTGGTATTGTGTATAGATTGCCTGGTCTCTAACCTCCAATCACCATTGTTATTGTGTATAGACCGCCTGGTCCCTAACCTCTAATCACCATTTTTATTCTGTATAGACCGGCTGGTCCCTAACCTCCAATCACCATTGTTATTGTGCATATACCGGCTGGTCCCTGACCTCCAATCAGCATTGTTATTGTGTATAGACCGCCTGTTCCCTAACCTCTAATCACCATTCTTATTTTGTATAGACCGGCTGGTCCCAAACCTCCAATCACCATTGTTATTGTGTATAGACCGCCTGGTCCCTAACCTCCAATCACTATTGTTATTATGAATAGACCGCCTGATCCATAACCTCCAATCAGCATTATTATTGTGTATAGATTGCCTGGTCTCTAACCTACAATCACCATTGTTATTGTGTATACACCGCCTGGTCCCTAACCTCTAATCACCATTCTTATTCTGTATAGACCAGCTGGTCCCTAACCTCCAATCACCATTGTTATTGTGTATAGACCGCCTGGCCTTAACCTCCAATCACCATTGTTATTGTGTATAGACCGCCTGATCCCTAATCTCCAATCAGCATTGTTATTGTGTATAGACCGCCTGGTCCCTATCCTCCAATCACCATTTTTATTGTGTATAGACCGCCTGGTCCCTAACCTCCAATCAACATTCTTATTGTGTATAGACCGGCTGGTCCCTAACCTCCAATCACCATTCTAATTCTGTATAGACCGGCTGGTCCCTAACCTCCAATCACCATTCTTATTCTTTATAGACGGGCTGGTCCCTAACCTCCAATCACCATTCTTATTGTTTATAGACCAGCTGGTCCCTAACCTCCAATCAACATTCTTATTCTGTATAGACCGGCTGATCACTAACCTCCAATCACCATTGTTATTGTGTATAGACCGGCTGTCCCTAACCTCCAATCACCATTCTTATTGTGTAAAGACCGGCTGGTCCCCAACCTCCAATCACCATTGCTATTGTGTATAGACCACCTGGTCCCTAACCTCCAATCACCATTCTTATTCTGTATAGACCGGCTGATCACTAACCTCCAATCACCATTGTTATTGTGTATAGACCGGCTGTCCCTAACCTCCAATCACCATTCTTATTGTGTAAAGACCGGCTGGTCCCTAACCTCCAATCACCATTGTTATTGTGTATAGACCACCTGGTCCCTAACCTCCAATCACCATTCTTATTGTGCATAGACTGGCTGGTCCCTAACCTCCAATCACCATTGTTATTGTATATAGACCGCCTGATCCCTAACCTCCAATCAGCATTGTTATTGTGTATAGATTGCCTGGTCCCTAACCTCCAATCACCATTGTTATTCTGTATAGACCGGCTGGTCCCTAACCTCCAACCACCATTCTTATTCTGTATAGACCGGCTGGTCCCTAACCTCCAATCACCATTGTTATTGTGTATAGACCGGCTGGTCCTTATCCTCCAATCACCATTCTTATTGTGTATAGACCGGCTGGTCCCTAACCTCCAATCACCATTCTTATTCTGTATATACCGCCTGATCCCTAACCTCCAATCAGCATTGTTATTGTGTATATATTGCCTGGTCCCTAACCTCCAATCACCATTGTTATTGTGTATAGACCGGCTGGTCCCTAACCTCCAATCACCATTCTTATTGTGTATAGACCGGCTGGTCCCTAACCTCCAATCACCATTCTTATTCTGTATAGACCGGCAGGTCCCTAACCTCCAATCACCATTCTTATTCTGTATAGACCGCCTGATACCTAACCTCCAATCAGCATTGTTATTGTATATAGATTGCCTGGTCCCTAACCTCCAATCACCATTGTTATTCTGTATAGACCGGCTGGTCCCTAACCTCCAATCACCATTCTTATTCTGTATAGACCGGCTCGTCCCTAACTTCCAATCATCATTGTTATTGTGTATAGACCGGCTGGTCCCTAACCTCCAATCACCATTCTTATTGTGTATAGACCGGCTGGTCCCTAACCTCCAATCACCATTCTTATTCTGTATAGACCGGGTGGTCCCTAACCTCCAATCACCATTCTTATTGTGTATAGACCGGCTGGTCCCTAACTTCGAATCACCATTGTTATTGTGTATAGACCGGCTGGTCCCTGACCTCCAATCACCATTGCTACTGTGTATAGACTGCCTGGTCCCTAACCTCGAATCACCATTGTTATTGTGTATAGACCGGCTGGTCCCTAGCCTCCAATAACCTTTATTATTGTGTATAGACCGTCTAGTCCCTAACCTCCAATCACCATTGCTACTGTTTATAGACCGCCTGTTCCCTAACCTCCAATCACCATTCTTATTCTGTATAGACCAGCCGGTCCCTAACCTCCAATCACCATTGTTATTGTGTATAGACCGCCTGGCCCATAACCTCCAATCACCATTGTTATTGTGTATAGACCGCCTGGTCCCTAACCTCCAATCACCATTTTTATTGTGTATAGACCGCCTGGTCCCTAACCTCCAATCACCATTCTTATTGTGTATAGACCGGCTGGTCCCTAACCTCCAATCACCATTCTTATTCTGTAAAGACCGGCTGGTCCCCAACCTCCAATCACCATTGCTATTGTGTATAGACCACCTGGTCCCTAACCTCCAATCACCATTCTTATTCTGTATAGACCAGCTGATCACTAACCTCCAATCACCATTGTTATTGTGTATAGACCGGCTTTCCCTAACCTCCAATCACCATTCTTATTGTGTAAAGACCGGCTGGTCCCTAACCTCCAATCACCATTGTTATTGTGTATAGACCACCTGGTCCCTAACCTCCAATCACCATTCTTATTGTGCATAGACTGGCTGGTCCCTAACCTCCAATCACCATTGTTATTGTATATAGACCGCCTGATCCCTAACCTCCAATCAGCATTGTTATTGTGTATAGATTGCCTGGTCCCTAACCTCCAATCACCATTCTTATTCTGTATAGACCGGCTGGTCCCTAACCTCCAATCACCATTGTTATTGTGTATAGACCGGCTGGTCCTTATCCTCCAATCACCATTCTTATTGTGTATAGACCGGCTGGTCCCTAACCTCCAATCACCATTCTTATTCTGTATATACCGCCTGATCCCTAACCTCCAATCAGCATTGTTATTGTGTATAGATTGCCTGGTCCCTAACCTCCAATCACCATTGTTATTGTGTATAGACCGGCTGGTCCCTAACCTCCAATCACCATTCTTATTGTGTATAGACCGGCTGGTCCCTAACCTCCAATCACCATTCTTATTCTGTATAGACCTGCAGGTCCCTAACCTCCAATCACCATTCTTATTCTGTATAGACCGCCTGATACCTAACCTCCAATCAGCATTGTTATTGTATATAGATTGCCTGGTCCCTAACCTCCAATCACCATTGTTATTCTGTATAGACCGGCTGGTCCCTAACCTCCAATCACCATTCTTATTCTGTATAGACCGGCTCGTCCCTAACCTCCAATCATCATTGTTATTGTGTATAGACTGGCTGGTCCCTAACCTCCAATCACCATTCTTATTGTGTATAGACCGGCTGGTCCCTAACCTCCAATCACCATTCTTATTCTGTATAGACCGGCTGGTCCCTAACCTCCAATCACCATTCTTATTCTGTATAGACCGGCTGGTCCGTAACCTCCAATCACCATTGTTATTGTGTATAGACCGGCTGGTCCCTAACCTCCAATCACCATTCTTATTCTGTATAGACCGGGTGGTCCCTAACCTCCAATCACCATTCTTATTGTGTATAGACCGGCTGGTCCCTAACCTCGAATCACCTTTGTTATTGTGTATAGACCGGCTGGTCCCTGACCTCCAATCACTTTTATTATTGTGTATAGACCGTCTAGTCCCTAACCTCCAATCACCATTGCTACTGTGTATAGATCGCCTGGTCCCTAACCTCGAAGCACCATTGTTATTGTGTATCGACCGGCTGGTCCTTGGCCTCCAATCACCTTTATTATTGTGTATAGACCGTCTAGTCCCTAACCTCCAATCACCATTGCTACTGTGTATAGACCGGCTGTTCCCTAACCTCTAATCACCATTCTTATTCTGTATAGACCGGCTGGTCCCTAACCTCCAATCACCATTGTTATTGTGTATAGACCGCCTGGTCCCTAACCGCCAATCACCATTGTTATAGTGTATAGACCGCCTGATCCCTAACCTCCAATCACCATTTTTATTGTGTATAGACCGCCTGGTCCCTAACCTCCAATCACCATTCTTATTCTGTATAGACCAGCTGGTCCCTAACCTCCAATCACCATTCTTATTCTGTATAGACCGGCTGATCACTAACCTCCAATCACCATTGTTATTGTGTATAGACCGGCTGTCCCTAACCTCCAATCACCATTCTTATTGTGTAAAGACCGCCTGGTCCCTAACCTCCAATCACCATTGTTATTGTGTATAGACCGCCTGATCCCTAACCTCCAATCAGCATTGTTATTGTGTATAAATTGCCTGGTCTCAAACCTCCAATCACCATTGTTATTGTGTATAGACCGCCTGGTCCCTAACCTCTAATCACCATTCTTATTCTGTATAGACCGGCTGGTCCCTAACCTCCAATCACCATTGTTATTGTGTATAGACTGCCTGGTCCCTAACCTCCAATCACCATTGTTATTGTGTATAGACCGCCTGATCCCTAACCTCCAATCAGCATTGGTATTGTGTATAGATTGCCTGGTCTCTAACCTTCAATCACCATTGTTATTGTGTATAGACCGCCTGGTCCCTAACCTCTAATCACCATTTTTATTCTGTATAGACCGGCTGGTCCCTAACCTCCAATCACCATTGTTATTGTGCATATACCGGCTGGTCCCTGACCTCCAATCAGCATTGTTATTGTGTATAGACCGCCTGTTCCCTAACCTCTAATCACCATTCTTATTTTGTATAGACCGGCTGGTCCCAAACCTCCAATCACCATTGTTATTGTGTATAGACCGCCTGGTCCCTAACCTCCAATCACTATTGTTATTATGAATAGACCGCCTGATCCATAACCTCCAATCAGCATTATTATTGTGTATAGATTGCCTGGTCTCTAACCTACAATCACCATTGTTATTGTGTATACACCGCCTGGTCCCTAACCTCTAATCACCATTCTTATTCTGTATAGACCAGCTGGTCCCTAACCTCCAATCACCATTGTTATTGTGTATAGACCGCCTGGCCTTAACCTCCAATCACCATTGTTATTGTGTATAGACCGCCTGATCCCTAATCTCCAATCAGCATTGTTATTGTGTATAGACCGCCTGGTCCCTATCCTCCAATCACCATTTTTATTGTGTATAGACCGCCTGGTCCCTAACCTCCAATCAACATTCTTATTGTGTATAGACCGGCTGGTCCCTAACCTCCAATCACCATTCTAATTCTGTATAGACCGGCTGGTCCCTAACCTCCAATCACCATTCTTATTCTTTATAGACGGGCTGGTCCCTAACCTCCAATCACCATTCTTATTGTTTATAGACCAGCTGGTCCCTAACCTCCAATCAACATTCTTATTCTGTATAGACCGGCTGATCACTAACCTCCAATCACCATTGTTATTGTGTATAGACCGGCTGTCCCTAACCTCCAATCACCATTCTTATTGTGTAAAGACCGGCTGGTCCCCAACCTCCAATCACCATTGCTATTGTGTATAGACCACCTGGTCCCTAACCTCCAATCACCATTCTTATTCTGTATAGACCGGCTGATCACTAACCTCCAATCACCATTGTTATTGTGTATAGACCGGCTGTCCCTAACCTCCAATCACCATTCTTATTGTGTAAAGACCGGCTGGTCCCTAACCTCCAATCACCATTGTTATTGTGTATAGACCACCTGGTCCCTAACCTCCAATCACCATTCTTATTGTGCATAGACTGGCTGGTCCCTAACCTCCAATCACCATTGTTATTGTATATAGACCGCCTGATCCCTAACCTCCAATCAGCATTGTTATTGTGTATAGATTGCCTGGTCCCTAACCTCCAATCACCATTGTTATTCTGTATAGACCGGCTGGTCCCTAACCTCCAATCACCATTCTTATTCTGTATAGACCGGCTGGTCCCTAACCTCCAATCACCATTGTTATTGTGTATAGACCGGCTGGTCCTTATCCTCCAATCACCATTCTTATTGTGTATAGACCGGCTGGTCCCTAACCTCCAATCACCATTCTTATTCTGTATATACCGCCTGATCCCTAACCTCCAATCAGCATTGTTATTGTGTATATATTGCCTGGTCCCTAACCTCCAATCACCATTGTTATTGTGTATAGACCGGCTGGTCCCTAACCTCCAATCACCATTCTTATTGTGTATAGACCGGCTGGTCCCTAACCTCCAATCACCATTCTTATTCTGTATAGACCGGCAGGTCCCTAACCTCCAATCACCATTCTTATTCTGTATAGACCGCCTGATACCTAACCTCCAATCAGCATTGTTATTGTATATAGATTGCCTGGTCCCTAACCTCCAATCACCATTGTTATTCTGTATAGACCGGCTGGTCCCTAACCTCCAATCACCATTCTTATTCTGTATAGACCGGCTCGTCCCTAACCTCCAATCATCATTGTTATTGTGTATAGACCGGCTGGTCCCTAACCTCCAATCACCATTCTTATTGTGTATAGACCGGCTGGTCCCTAACCTCCAATCACCATTCTTATTCTGTATAGACCGGGTGGTCCCTAACCTCCAATCACCATTCTTATTGTGTATAGACCGGCTGGTCCCTAACTTCGAATCACCATTGTTATTGTGTATAGACCGGCTGGTCCCTGACCTCCAATCACCATTGCTACTGTGTATAGACTGCCTGGTCCCTAACCTCGAATCACCATTGTTATTGTGTATAGACCGGCTGGTCCCTAGCCTCCAATAACCTTTATTATTGTGTATAGACCGTCTAGTCCCTAACCTCCAATCACCATTGCTACTGTTTATAGACCGCCTGTTCCCTAACCTCCAATCACCATTCTTATTCTGTATAGACCAGCTGGTCCCTAACCTCCAATCACCATTCTTATTCTGTATAGACCGGGTGGTCCCTAACCTCCAATCACCATTCTTATTCTGTATAGACCGGCTGGTCCGTAACCTCCAATCACCATTGTTATTGTGTATAGACCGGCTGGTCCCTAACCTCCAATCACCATTCTTATTCTGTATAGACCGGGTGGTCCCTAACCTCCAATCACCATTCTTATTGTGTATAGACCGGCTGGTCCCTAACCTCGAATCACCTTTGTTATTGTGTATAGACCGGCTGGTCCCTGACCTCCAATCACTTTTATTATTGTATATAGACCGTCTAGTCCCTAACCTCCAATCACCATTGCTACTGTGTATAGATTGCCTGGTCCCTAACCTCGAAGCACCATTGTTATTGTGTATCGACCGGCTGGTCCTTGGCCTCCAATCACCTTTATTATTGTGTATAGACCGTCTAGTCCCTAACCTCCAATCACCATTGCTACTGTGTATAGACCGGCTGTTCCCTAACCTCTAATCACCATTCTTATTCTGTATAGACCGGCTGGTCCCTAACCTCCAATCACCATTGTTATTGTGTATAGACCGCCTGGTCCCTAACCGCCAATCACCATTGTTATAGTGTATAGACCGCCTGATCCCTAACCTCCAATCACCATTTTTATTGTGTATAGACCGCCTGGTCCCTAACCTCCAATCACCATTCTTATTCTGTATAGACCGGCTGGTCCCTAACCTCCAATCACCATTCTTATTCTGTATAGACCGGCTGATCACTAACCTCCAATCACCATTGTTATTGTGTATAGACCGCCTGATCCCTAACCTCCAATCAGCATTGGTATTGTGTATAGATTGCCTGGTCTCTAACCTCCAATCACCATTGTTATTGTGTATAGACCGCCTGGTCCCTAACCTCCAATCACCATTGTTATTGTGTATAGACCGCCTGATCCCTAACCTCCAATCAGCATTGTTATTGTGTATAAATTGCCTGGTCTCAAACCTCCAATCACCATTGTTATTGTGTATAGACCGCCTGGTCCCTAACCTCTAATCACCATTCTTATTCTGTATAGACCGGCTGGTCCCTAACCTCCAATCACCATTGTTATTGTGTATAGACTGCCTGGTCCCTAACCTCCAATCACCATTGTTATTGTGTATAGACCGCCTGATCCCTAACCTCCAATCAGCATTGGTATTGTGTATAGATTGCCTGGTCTCTAACCTCCAATCACCATTGTTATTGTGTATAGACCGCCTGGTCCCAAACCTCTAATCACCATTTTTATTCTGTATAGACCGGCTGGTCCCTAACCTCCAATCACCATTGTTATTGTGCATATACCGGCTGGTCCCTGACCTCCAATCAGCATTGTTATTGTGTATAGACCGCCTGTTCCCTAACCTCTAATCACCATTCTTATTTTGTATAGACCGGCTGGTCCCAAACCTCCAATCACCATTGTTATTGTGTATAGACCGCCTGGTCCCTAACCTCCAATCACTATTGTTATTATGAATAGACCGCCTGATCCATAACCTCCAATCAGCATTATTATTGTGTATAGATTGCCTGGTCTCTAACCTACAATCACCATTGTTATTGTGTATACACCGCCTGGTCCCTAACCTCTAATCACCATTCTTATTCTGTATAGACCAGCTGGTCCCTAACCTCCAATCACCATTGTTATTGTGTATAGACCGCCTGGCCTTAACCTCCAATCACCATTGTTATTGTGTATAGACCGCCTGATCCCTAATCTCCAATCAGCATTGTTATTGTGTATAGACCGCCTGGTCCCTATCCTCCAATCACCATTTTTATTGTGTATAGACCGCCTGGTCCCTAACCTCCAATCAACATTCTTATTGTGTATAGACCGGCTGGTCCCTAACCTCCAATCACCATTCTTATTCTGTATAGACCGGCTGGTCCGTAACCTCCAATCACCATTGTTATTGTGTATAGACCGGCTGGTCCCTAACCTCCAATCACCATTCTTATTCTGTATAGACCGGGTGTCCCTAACCTCCAATCACCATTCTTATTGTGTATAGACCGGCTGGTCCCTAACCTCGAATCACCTTTGTTATTGTGTATAGACCGGCTGGTCCCTGACCTCCAATCACTTTTATTATTGTGTATAGACCGTCTAGTCCCTAACCTCCAATCACCATTGCTACTGTGTATAGATCGCCTGGTCCCTAACCTCGAAGCACCATTGTTATTGTGTATCGACCGGCTGGTCCCTGGCCTCCAATCACCTTTATTATTGTGTATAGACCGTCTAGTCCCTAACCTCCAATCACCATTGCTACTGTGTATAGACCGGCTGTTCCCTAACCTCTAATCACCATTCTTATTCTGTATAGACCGGCTGGTCCGTAACCTCCAATCACCATTGTTATTGTGTATCGACCGGCTGGTCCCTGGCCTCCAATCACCTTTATTATTGTGTATAGACCGTCTAGTCCCTAACCTCCAATCACCATTTTTATTGTGTATAGACCGCCTGGTCCCTAACCTCTAATCACCATTCTTATTCTGTATAGACCGGCTGGTCCCTAACCTCCAATCACCATTGTTATTGTGTATAGACCGCCTGGTCCCTAACCGCCAATCACCATTGTTATAGTGTATAGACCGCCTGATCCCTAACCTCCAATCACCATTTTTATTGTGTATAGACCGCCTGGTCCCTAACCTCCAATCACCATTCTTATTCTGTATAGACCGGCTGGTCCCTAACCTCCAATCACCATTCTTATTCTGTATAGACCGGCTGATCACTAACCTCCAATCACCATTGTTATTGTGTATAGACCGGCTGTCCCTAACCTCCAATCACCATTCTTATTGTGTAAAGACCGCCTGGTCCCTAACCTCCAATCACCATTGTTATTGTGTATAGACCGCCTGATCCCTAACCTCCAATCAGCATTGTTATTGTGTATAAATTGCCTGGTCTCAAACCTCCAATCACCATTGTTATTGTGTATAGACCGCCTGGTCCCTAACCTCTAATCACCATTCTTATTCTGTATAGACCGGCTGGTCCCTAACCTCCAATCACCATTGTTATTGTGTATAGACTGCCTGGTCCCTAACCTCCAATCACCATTCTTATTGTGTATAGACCGGCTGGTCCCTAGCCTCCAATAACCTTTATTATTGTGTATAGACCGTCTAGTCCCTAACCTCCAATCACCATTGCTACTGTTTATAGACCGCCTGTTCCCTAACCTCCAATCACCATTCTTATTCTGTATAGACCAGCTGGTCCCTAACCTCCAATCACCATTCTTATTCTGTATAGACCGGGTGGTCCCTAACCTCCAATCACCATTCTTATTCTGTATAGACCGGCTGGTCCGTAACCTCCAATCACCATTGTTATTGTGTATAGACCGGCTGGTCCCTAACCTCCAATCACCATTCTTATTCTGTATAGACCGGGTGGTCCCTAACCTCCAATCACCATTCTTATTGTGTATAGACCGGCTGGTCCCTAACCTCGAATCACCTTTGTTATTGTGTATAGACCGGCTGGTCCCTGACCTCCAATCACTTTTATTATTGTATATAGACCGTCTAGTCCCTAACCTCCAATCACCATTGCTACTGTGTATAGATTGCCTGGTCCCTAACCTCGAAGCACCATTGTTATTGTGTATCGACCGGCTGGTCCTTGGCCTCCAATCACCTTTATTATTGTGTATAGACCGTCTAGTCCCTAACCTCCAATCACCATTGCTACTGTGTATAGACCGGCTGTTCCCTAACCTCTAATCACCATTCTTATTCTGTATAGACCGGCTGGTCCCTAACCTCCAATCACCATTGTTATTGTGTATAGACCGCCTGGTCCCTAACCGCCAATCACCATTGTTATAGTGTATAGACCGCCTGATCCCTAACCTCCAATCACCATTTTTATTGTGTATAGACCGCCTGGTCCCTAACCTCCAATCACCATTCTTATTCTGTATAGACCGGCTGGTCCCTAACCTCCAATCACCATTCTTATTCTGTATAGACCGGCTGATCACTAACCTCCAATCACCATTGTTATTGTGTATAGACCGCCTGATCCCTAACCTCCAATCAGCATTGGTATTGTGTATAGATTGCCTGGTCTCTAACCTCCAATCACCATTGTTATTGTGTATAGACCGCCTGGTCCCTAACCTCCAATCACCATTGTTATTGTGTATAGACCGCCTGATCCCTAACCTCCAATCAGCATTGTTATTGTGTATAAATTGCCTGGTCTCAAACCTCCAATCACCATTGTTATTGTGTATAGACCGCCTGGTCCCTAACCTCTAATCACCATTCTTATTCTGTATAGACCGGCTGGTCCCTAACCTCCAATCACCATTGTTATTGTGTATAGACTGCCTGGTCCCTAACCTCCAATCACCATTGTTATTGTGTATAGACCGCCTGATCCCTAACCTCCAATCAGCATTGGTATTGTGTATAGATTGCCTGGTCTCTAACCTCCAATCACCATTGTTATTGTGTATAGACCGCCTGGTCCCAAACCTCTAATCACCATTTTTATTCTGTATAGACCGGCTGGTCCCTAACCTCCAATCACCATTGTTATTGTGCATATACCGGCTGGTCCCTGACCTCCAATCAGCATTGTTATTGTGTATAGACCGCCTGTTCCCTAACCTCTAATCACCATTCTTATTTTGTATAGACCGGCTGGTCCCAAACCTCCAATCACCATTGTTATTGTGTATAGACCGCCTGGTCCCTAACCTCCAATCACTATTGTTATTATGAATAGACCGCCTGATCCATAACCTCCAATCAGCATTATTATTGTGTATAGATTGCCTGGTCTCTAACCTACAATCACCATTGTTATTGTGTATACACCGCCTGGTCCCTAACCTCTAATCACCATTCTTATTCTGTATAGACCAGCTGGTCCCTAACCTCCAATCACCATTGTTATTGTGTATAGACCGCCTGGCCTTAACCTCCAATCACCATTGTTATTGTGTATAGACCGCCTGATCCCTAATCTCCAATCAGCATTGTTATTGTGTATAGACCGCCTGGTCCCTATCCTCCAATCACCATTTTTATTGTGTATAGACCGCCTGGTCCCTAACCTCCAATCAACATTCTTATTGTGTATAGACCGGCTGGTCCCTAACCTCCAATCACCATTCTAATTCTGTATAGACCGGCTGGTCCCTAACCTCCAATCACCATTCTTATTCTTTATAGACGGGCTGGTCCCTAACCTCCAATCACCATTCTTATTGTTTATAGACCAGCTGGTCCCTAACCTCCAATCAACATTCTTATTCTGTATAGACCGGCTGATCACTAACCTCCAATCACCATTGTTATTGTGTATAGACCGGCTGTCCCTAACCTCCAATCACCATTCTTATTGTGTAAAGACCGGCTGGTCCCCAACCTCCAATCACCATTGCTATTGTGTATAGACCACCTGGTCCCTAACCTCCAATCACCATTCTTATTCTGTATAGACCGGCTGATCACTAACCTCCAATCACCATTGTTATTGTGTATAGACCGGCTGTCCCTAACCTCCAATCACCATTCTTATTGTGTAAAGACCGGCTGGTCCCTAACCTCCAATCACCATTGTTATTGTGTATAGACCACCTGGTCCCTAACCTCCAATCACCATTCTTATTGTGCATAGACTGGCTGGTCCCTAACCTCCAATCACCATTGTTATTGTATATAGACCGCCTGATCCCTAACCTCCAATCAGCATT